>NC_090953.1:14077733-14381704 GCF_040807025.1 Struthio camelus
CTTGGTGCTTGTGCTCAGCATCAGATTACTGTCTGCCCTGACTACTCCTCATTCTCTGTTAAAATTCTAGACTCCAGCATTTTTCACTTCGGCTCCTGTTCATTCTGGTTCTTGCCAGTAACCTAAACCAGAAACCACTGTGCATCACAAACGTTAACATTAGGCATGTGCTTAATTGTTTTGCTGAACTGGGACATAAGTTTTTGTGCAACCTCAGGATACGTCTAAATTATCAAGTAGTGCCGGCCAACAGAAGTGCTTCAGTAGAGTGAAACAGCTGCTCTTGGGAGTCAACATCACTTTACATGTTTCAGAGGTTTACTCTGGACTAGCACTAATCTGGTCCCACACACTGAAAACTCTTAAGCACTTGGAGTGCATTACGTGCATTTCTGCGACCCGTTTTCAGTTCAGTTTTGTTGGACAGGAATCTGAAGGCACTCTAAGACCATTCTCAGATGTAAACCAAAGAACGCTAAGTGGGGACAATCAGGACATTCCTCCTCAAAAAAAAGCTCTGAAGCCAAACTGAAACACAAATGTAGATGTCCCCAGTGTAGGAAGGACTTCCTTTCCTTTAGGAACGTGTTAGGAAGTCCCTAACGCTTCCTTTCCCTATATTTTTGCAAATCTAGTCCATGCAGGTGAAGATTTCAAAAGTGACTATTATGCTTCATACAGAGAGCTCACAGGCTTTCTTCCACATCTGCCATGCCAAGCAGATACTATATCTAGTTATGTATTGGTAAAACACTTGGCACAAAATGAAATGAAAATGCTTTCTCAAAGACCCTACTCCCATGACTACTACTTAGAATTAATAGACACTGCAGAATTTGCTATTTGGATCCACAGTTAGAGAGAAGAACTTCAGTTAATGTAAACTGTCAGTTTACGGGAAATGAAGAAAATATAGTTACGAAAATTTATAGCAGGAAAGAATCTTAGTCTTTTCAGTAATCAGTGGCCCACCATACATTTTAAGCGGCTTCACAACAACTTTCCATTAATCCTCAAATATTTAACTCCTTGTTGGATATGTTGATAATGTTGTCAAAACAAGAGAACTCCAGTTCCTTGTCATTTGCCCATGCCTAATACTCCATCTTAGTCTCACAGATATGTAAATTAGGAGGAAATACACAGATGCTAGCAATGTTGTGTCTTCATCAATATCAGCCAATTAAATGCCTGAAGGAGACGCACAAGCAGCTGTATTTGGAAGGGGGGAGACAACAGGCAGTATATTTATTCTACTGCCAGAACAAATGATGAATAGAACAAAGTGAGAATGACAGAAGATACAATATTTAAGTTCACACTTCCTGTTATCTTCCTTACCCAATAGTAATATATATCATCAAAGTACCAAATTTCCCAGCTGGAGTATTTTGGTTTTGATCGGGAAAATAGTGAATGTGATGGCTGGAGGGTTTTTTTGACAGTAATATAATCACTTTCTGCTATCTTCTAGGCTCCTGACTGCTAAAGCAATATAGTATTTGTTCAGGAAAACATGCATTTCTATATCTTCAGTATATGTACATCATTACTTAGACACAAAAATCTTGATATTTATTTATATAGCATATACAGATGGTACAAGCCTTTGCGCAACAAAATCCTCTATATGCACTTCAGGTTTCTAATGAAAACTGAGAAATCTCAGTTTAGGCTTCTGCGCTACTGGCCTGAAATAATAGGCAGCTCTCCAATTCCCTCCCTCACCGTGAAGTTTCAGAGCTTTCTTTGTGCCTGGCTGAAACGAGGCTGGATAAGGCCAAGTCCACAACAGAAGGAGATGACACTTATAGATTAGCCAGAGGGAACTGTGATTGCTTACTTCCTCTATTCTTTCAGAGATTTTCCTCATCCTGTATCCAGCAGACTGAGCTGGTGCTTTCAGATTCTTGTAGAGTCCAAAAACTTGTAGTTTCACTAATGGATTAGCATGTGCCTTTCCAAGTATTCTTCTCTGTCCTTCTTCCCTTTGCATTACTTCAGAGTTCAACCTTATTTATTAAGGCCAGTGTGTTTCAACTGTGACAGTGATTATGAATACCACAGTTGAGGGGGTTTCAGCTTGAGACATTTCCAAGAGGAAAAAACGTGATGGTTGGAGGTGGCTAAGAACTGAAACACGCTAAGTCACCAATCATTTTTTTTGAAGATCTTGCTATAAATTCTTGAGCCAAATCACAAAATCATTACTTGAGTGCAACTTCCAATTATTTGAATGGACGGACTATATGTAAATTAATATGAAAACAAATCACAAACGTTGTATAGGGTAAGGAGTAGGTTCTTTAAAGTATGTGATTTTAATTGGACTTTCAAATGATGCAAGTAATGCTCTTGGAAGAAGATACAAAGCTACTGAGGGTAACAGGATAGCAGAAATCCACTGCAGTTTAAGATGCCAACATACTTGCACCACACTACAAGCATGACAGATAGGATGAATTGCTATGAAAGTAAGACCGGTAAGAAGGAAGTGACATTTCAGTATGATTTATCGCTTATTGAATTTTATTGAGGAGTGGTGGGCTGCTCATTCTGAAAGACTTCAGCTCTGAGAAGGAAACAATATTTGAAGAGAAACATCCCACTCTCCGGTTCTTATATGAGCTTAATACAGCAACAGCATCCAAGGTATCTAGCCATAACGTTGTGTTTCTTGATGGCAACTTGTTATGGTGAGTACCTATATAAATACACTGTTTGCATAAATACACTGCTCACATAACTGGCTGATGTGTATATTTATATTTGTACATGGCACACACATCCATAAGCAAACAAAGGGCTTCCCGACTACACAGCCCAGTCTGCATTGCAGAAATTCTTAACAATGGTTCCAACTCTTCATTCTGTAATACGGGATTTATGGTGCTCTAAATCCCATTTATATTTTTATCTGAATCAGCCTCCTCATCCCTTGCTGCTCTGCCTTCCCAAATCAAATTCAGTCAGTTCTCTCTAACTCTGTCTGAATGTTTCCTTTGATTGAGCGATGTTATTTCTAGAAAAAACACTCAAATCAATTTAATGCAAATTCCTTTTCACGTCCTGGTTGACCCATCAGGACATTGACAATAATAGATTGAAGTAGTTACTTCCTGAGGCAGATGACTCATTGAGTGCTTAGTAATCAATTTTCATCGTTGTGACTGCATAATCTGTCTTTGGGGTTCTGTTACATATCGTGACTAGAATGCCACAGAATCCCAAATTGCTTGAAACAGAAAATGAATGGTGAGCCATCAGCCATTCAGCCACTTTACACTGCACAAACATCTGCAACAGTGTTACATATAATATGAAAATGGTCTAATTCTGTTCTCATGCACAGCAGTGGGAGACAGATATAAATCCAGGCAAACTGATGGTGGTACACTAGTTGAAATCCACACTAGCTAAGATCAGATTTTGGTGTTTTGGGGATATGCCAGTTTAATATTGTTGTGGAATCAAAAGCAACTCAGTGCATTGAACCTTTGTCAGCTTCAAAAGGATCTATTCTGCTGCTACTACACAGAGATGTTTAACCAAAACAGAAAGTGAATGAGTTTTGGTCTGCTACAGAAGTGTGGCTTCATTGCATGAAAACTTAGAGGGGAGAATGTGGGATTTACACCACCTAATCAAATATGATTATACATATGTTTGCTCTGCATGTAGACCTGCAATATTTCATAGCATCCAACCTGCATTTCATACAGGCCATTTCAAATGTGGGCTATTTCATTATAGTGACTGCACATGTTATAACCATTCAGAAAGATCATCAGGTCTATGCGTTTCTGTTTACATACTGGTACACAGAACAGAAGGAATTCGTGTAATCACAGTGGCAGGAAGAAAGATAAAACTCTACTGCCATAAGTTGTCCTGCAAAACCTGTTCCTGTCTCACAGGATGCAGGACTAACTATGCTGAAGGTAAAGTTGTTACCTCAGTGCCACAGGATGAACGACGATCCTGACTCTCCTCCAGCTGTGGTGCAACCACTGAACTCAGGCTCATTCATGGTTATACTGTGTGGTACAATCAAAACCAGGGCAAAGTATAACTTGTGGATTTTATCTACCATTTTAAGGCAAGCATTTTAGTTTTTAAGATTCCTGTCAGTTCAGCAACTTATTTGTTCACTTTCATTACACCTTTATTCTTCTGTCTTGTGTGCCTTTATAAAGCAACACTTCAGAAGTTAAAGGACAGCCTTAGTTAATTTAAGGCTTTGTGGCTAAAAAGTTTACAGCTGGCTACAAACTCAGCAACGAGTATGTGGTGATAAGTCTGTTGAAGGTGCTCAAAGAGGAGTTAGCATGTAGAAAAAACAGTATAATCTAACCAACTTACCTCAACAATTAAAACTCCACACATCATAATCTAGTTAGGAAATCCTTCTTCCACAAGGAAATATTTTCTTGGCATGCAAGGAAAAAGTGGGGATAGGAAGAGAACTTCAAATATCTGCTCTGAGGTCTTCCTCCTCTAAGATGTCATGTGTGTTTTGCAAGGTCTAAGTGAGCTCAAAATTTTTTGGAGCTAACCAGGAGCGGTAGGAACTCAGTACATTCTAAAAAAATAAGCACTCTCTCTGTCCTCCCCTGCACATGGTCCATGTGAAGCCTCCTGTGAACAGCAAATATTTGATAATATAGCTCTCTGACAAGAAAGTATTGGTGATGCTTACCTTCATTTATGAGGACTACACTAGGCTATCGAGTAATTCAAAGGGTAAACTCCATTAAATTTGGAGGTATAACACGCAGAGCAACATTCACTATGACCTTGCAAGAAATGTGACAAAACTGACCACAGAATCAGGGAAAGTTCTGAGTTTAAGCAGGCCCATGGATGTTACTACACAAAGTGCTTACACTTTGTCTGAAGACCTCTGATGTACCGTAGCAGCTTCCTAAAGGTCTTCAAGGCACAAGTATGCGAAAACAGCTTTCTTACCACAGAAGAAACAGTTTCATTAACATTTTGGAAGCAACTCTAACAGGCTACATAAAGCTCAACTGGGAAAAGGATGTGGCTGTGCAATTCTTTCTCAGAATCACAGCTATATACATCTGAATAGGGAAAAAAATCTACTGTGGAAAAATGGGGAGGAAATGTTTCTTGTACATTAGTAAACACAAGTGTCCAGATATTTGGTTTCACCAGAAGACAGATGTTTTAAACTAAAGCAACACAGAAATCTCCTATCCAAAACACAGCATACTACTACTGCCAGGCATAATAGCTCCCACCAGGTTCTGTGATTCAGAAGCTGCCTAAGCAGTATACACAGAAATAGCTTGACGTGGCATGCTGCATGTCCAGAAAAATAAACTTTGTGGACTCCACCTAAAACAACTTCCACTACTACATTTTGTTGTTGATGCTTAAAGAGCGCAGGTCAGTAGCATATTCAAGGGTCCCAGGGAAAAGAGTGGGTCTTTAGGCTTACTAAAAATGAGCAACTGCTTCCTAAGCAGCACGCAAAATAAACAGCACAACTATTTGCTGCGGTGTGGACAAAAGCACACTAGTGTTATTCTACCTTGGCTGTTCTTCAGTGCAGCCTAAATCTTGTACTCCAAAGAAAACTGCATTCTCTTCTGATCTAGAGCTTTCCTGTGTGGTTTTGGTTCTGGTTTAGCTCCCACAGCATCCGCACTAACAAAAATACAATTCGAGTTCAAGAGACACATCTGAGCTCTGATAGCCAGTGCTCTCCTAAGCATCATGGCCTGTGCAGAGTTTGATGTCGAGGTACTGAAAATACCAGCAACTACTTGATAACTAAGGACGGATTTACCACAAGCAAGGGCCAATCTCCTTAGCACTAACTTATAATGAGATGGCTTGGACCTGGCCCCCTTTCTCGTTCACAATTCACCCTTAAGAACTTTTCCAGCAATAACTCTTTCAAACCAATTACAGCAACAGAGGGAGAAACTTTGGCAGGGAGCTAGCTGCCTTGTAAATGGACAGAGACATGAGCTAGCTGCTCCCTTTTAAGACGCTCCAAGGCCCTCCATCTCTGCTAACCAGTGCTGCTTGTTCAATGCCTGTGTATATATCTTTCCCTAATATAGTAAAACTTACAGTAGTCACGATCCAGTCTGTGGTAATTTAAGTGTCCAAGTGAACATGTTGTAGGAGCATGATCACTGGAGTGAGTTCTGATATTTTACATCACATAACTGAATGCCGGGTAATTATCAGTGAAGTGGCTAAGACCAAAAGAGAACCTTTCCTAAAGAAAAAGCACACTTTGAGACTCTGGAAAACCTCGCCACAGATACACTTAATAACAGCACCTGCCTTCGCTACAAGTGCAGTTCCTTTTGATCATGGTTATTATCTCCACAGGTAGCTGCTCTTTTGCCTTCCTGATTTTCCATATTGTGCCAGGAAAATTCACTTTCTAACAGGTAGGTTTTTGTTTTTTAAGATAGTTGCTACAATAAAAGAAACGTGCAAGCAATTTGTACTGTTTGGAAAAAAGATTCTAGTAGCACCAGCACTTCACCCTTAAGTCCTGCTGTAATGCAAACTCTCCTAACATTTCCCTTTTTATCTGAAGATCTCACAGCAATTGGTAAACTACATGAAGCTTATGACAGTGGACACAGGAACAAGAAAAAGAAGTGAAGCATATCTGCATTCTGACTTGACCATGAAATAGGCAATTGTAACCCCAGATGTATGAAGATGGGAAATTCTTAAAGTTAATGACACCAGCAAGATCTGAGCTGGAATACAATGTACACAACTCTGATCACCCTTAAAGAAGAAAGATAAACTGGATCCCACGCAGGCACGTGTTTATAGGATGACCTGAGCAGTGGAGAACCTGTTTTATTAGAAATGACAAAACAGCTTGACCTTTCATATTAACCAAATGAGGCTGACAGAAGATATGCTTGCTATCTATAAAAACAGCACAGAGGTAGACCCTGGGAAGGGGAAGGAAATTTTAAAGAACAGAATAGCATAACAGTAGGAATAAAACCACCACAGATAAATTTAGGCTTGAAACTGTAAGACTGTTTCTGAGCAGTGAGATTCTGAAATAGCCTTTTAACACTGCTCCGAGGCGTTGAGTAAGATAAGGCTTGCTCATTTATGAAGGCAGTTTTATAATATAGTTCCCTGTGATGGGAGGAGATTGTATTCTGTGTTTTTTCTATTCGTTTGCAGACACACGACCATGTAAAAGTAGTAGCTTCTAACTTAGCAATCCCCCCTCAAGCTTTCAACATCAAAGTGCTACACTTGCTTAAGCCTTTTACCTAAGTCTTATTTAAGACTTTTACTTAAGACTCTTACTTAAGAGTCTACTCCTCTTAATTCTGCCAAGATGGAGCACTTTTGAAGGGAGAACTTATTTTTTCCATCAGTTCTTGAATTTGTGCCCTCATCTATCTAATTTGTTAGGGCAGTAGGAACTGCCAGCACCTTACCACAGGATTTTAAACTGAGGGAGCTCACAGGATGTCCTGCGTGGTGGTATCATGCCAGCACAGAGGCAATAATGTACAGCTTCAATTTGGTAGAGCCAGATCTGTAAATTGACATCTAACTCCCTTATTCCAACAAGCTGTCATATTGAATAAAGAACAACAGGAAGCAATTCTTAGGCCTCTAAGAAGTCAGACTACACGATCTATCATTTCCTTTAGACCTTAAGTCAGTCTACAGATCTATAGTGAATGTTTCTAGAGTGTAGCAAATAAAAACTGTCTGAAAGTTCAGTCTGAAAGGCACTGAGTTTGGTGCAATCTGTGGGATGACACTGGTACTCAAAAAAATTCAAGTAACTCGGTACTCACAATAATTTTCACAAACCTACACAACTCCTGTTAAAAATCCTTCATTCAAAAATGGTTAGAATGTCCCAGTCTTCTAACCAGTCTGTAAAAATAACATTACAAAAGATGAATAGCAAACAAGAAATAGTCAACTTTACTGATCACAGCCCATAGGCTGAAAATTATCTGTCCAGACTAGCAAGGAAATATTAAAAAATAACAAATGGACTAGCAGAATATAAAGAAAATAGCATTTCCAAAAAGTGCTAAATTCATAATTATTCATAATAAAAATTTTCCCTACCTCTACTTTTCAAGTACAATAAGTTACTGCAATTGACATGAATAATTTCAGTTCTGCACTAATATAATTAATCTCTACAGTGACACACTGGTTAAATAGCAGCATTAAGCACAAAGTCCCATGAATGCAACCATAGTTGTAGTGGAGTGGAATATAATTAACCTTTACATAGTTCAGGTACGCAAAGGTTATGACACCTGCCACTTACAAACTACTCATGGCTGGTCTTGGGAAACTGGGTTTCCTGTAGGTACCTGGCTGATTATTCTCAGTCTGCTATTACACAACCACATATGCATACACACATACATAGCTGCTGCTGAATATAATTTTTAGTACTTTCAGTGATGTCTCATAAAATTGCGCATCATCTGATATGAACAAGCATTACAGATCTGTTTTAAATGTATTTACCTTTCCTGCTCCCCCTTCCTTATTCCCTTGGCACTCTGAGTAGCAGACCTCCCTGCCTTCCTCTGCGGCAGGCCAGGCATGTATGTGCTCCGTGAGTGTTCATGCACACAGCATGACCACATGGCAAAGGCAGAAGCTCAACTCTGTGCCGATGCAGAGCTTGTACCTCCTACGAGGGCTCCCTATGAGCATGGAGCTCTGCAAGGAGATGAGCTTCCCCGCTCTTGGGCAGCTCCCAGCATCCTGCTGCAAGTGGGAGTGATTCAGGCCTGGCAGGGGCTGCCTGGTGACCAACGTACCGTGCTTGTGTCTTGGTTAGTATATAACACAGGTTAGGTTGTTAATAATAACCAAGTAACTGATTTAAGTTTATTGTACTTAGATTTACACCTAAGAGAGCTTCCTAGAAAATGATACCTCGGAGTTGACCTTCACCACACACGATTGTGAATGTCGTTTTGAAACATCCCATCAAGAATTTGAAAGGATAGGCACAGATTTCGACAATTTTTTCAAACATTCCAAAACATCAAACAAGCACCAGAGAAGACCTTATCTATTCGGAGGGCCTGGGATACTGAGGACAGGAAAAAGCTAAGCTACTATATGCAACTATTGGAGAAATAGCTTTTCATTTAGCCTGACCAAGAAGAGGCCATGGTTCACAAGCTAACTATGAAAAGCAGCTCTGCAATGACAACTATGCCATCATATTCAGCATCCTTGTAGGTGGAAAAGCCAAAAGAAAATAAAAATTCCACATTAGTGAAACTTCAGCCTTTTAGAAGTTATATAACAGAGAAAAGGCTCATTAATGAGAACATCTGAAAGAATAAAATTCTTGCAAACAGCATGGACACTGATTAAAGATACCATACTTGAGGTTTAGAGTAAATGTGTATCAGGAACTAAAGACTGAAAGGACTACCAAATTAAGCTCGCAGATTGTAATAGCTGAGTGAAGGGAATTATTAGCAGCAGAAGAACATTCTTGGAAAAGCCAGAAGTCACATCTAAATGCAAAAAAGGAAAAGAGCCTTAACTCCGGCAAGTTACATGTAAAATTGTTAAAGCAGGAGGAAGATTTTGGGGAGTATCTTATTAGAGGCATAAAAACTAGCAATACGAACCTGCCTAAAATATTAGATATTTTTTGCATCTCCGTTTGTTGCAGATAAGATCCCAATGTTGGCACACCAGAACTAGGTGAGTCTGAGAAACCTTTTCAATAGAAGAAGTTTTACAGAATAAAATCAAAAAAGTGAATGGCAGCAAATCTCCAGGACCAGAAGATATTCACTCAAGAGCTCCAAAATAACTAAAAGGACCACTCTCCGTATTATACGGCTACTGCTCAGATCAAAATCTGGTTTGCTGTTTCTGCAAGCGAAAGAAGCCATATTCTACAACACAGGGTCACATTACTTGGATACTTCTTAGCAAAGCAGTCCTCCTGGCTGCAATGCACAACTGCTCTGGGAGCAGGACTCTTGCTTGTTCCTTGAGAATGCATGCAGTGGCGCAGAACACACTGATTTCACCACCAAGACACTGGCTAACGGCAAATTTTATTCATCATTAGCAGTCTAAGCAAAAGACAAAGATCAAATGGATATGAAAACTGAAAGAAGTAGTCAATGTAAAAAAATCACTTGCTTCCAATGGTGTTACATTCCATACCACTGAATGACACACACTGTGTAGTACTCAGCATAGCAGATAAAAGTACCTAAGAGCTTGCTGCATAGCAGCAGTTGGCAAACACTGCTGGCTACTGTACCTCCTTGCTCTTTAGACAGTCCCTCAGATTCAGACCTGAAAGACTGCACCAAAAGTCTGCATTCTTGTTCGGGTACAGAAGTCTTCAGGGCTCTCAATCTCGTATTTTCATGAGGACTAAATATTCCTTCTAAACAAACGTAAACAAAAAAAGCCCACACATGATGGTAGGAGAAATATAACGATAGATAGATATTTTTAATGTTATCCTTGACTCCAATTGGGATTGAAGTGAAAGAATCATAACAAAGCACCCAGTACACTGTTTCAGTACACAGCCCACACCAGCTAGGTGTAAGTAAAGAAGGAAAAAGTCAGGACAGCAAATATGAACATAATGTAAAATCTGAACCATAACAGCAGAGAATAGTTAACGTGTATGTCATTATCTCAACTGAAGTTCTATGGAAGAAAGCATCTCTGGCAGTTTACAAACTTAAATACTTGAAATGATATGTCTGCTTTACTGGGGCCTTAATTAAACTCCTTGATATTTTACATTAAAATGTTGGATTTTCATAGGCAAAGTTTTAACAGAAAGGGGAAAAGGGCTACAGAAAAGAGAGAGGTTTTATTTTCAGATTTCCCTAATTAAAATTTAGTGAGGTAAAGTACTTGAAATCTGAGCTTGCATCCCACTGAGGATATTTTGCTTTTAATGCATTTACAATATTCAAAAAATAAATATAGATTTTCTTTAATATTTAAAGTAGTAATATTATATACTGAAAATCAAAATATTCTCTTATCCCTTGTTGGAAAATGTCAGTTCCAAAGCCTACTTAAATATACAACTTAATTATCAGATCTTGCCCATCAAGCTGAATTTGATGATCCTACATTCGGAAAGGTGCAAAGGGATTCATATATATATTTCTAGTTGCTTTTATTTTCCCCAAACCCTAGGATCATTCTATGTAAGAAATTTGTACATGTAATTCTGTTTATGTTCATGTCCTTCATTCTCAGGCCTTAGCAATAAAATAATCTTGCTTGCAGTGCTGAAAACTTACTCTCTTTCTATACTCTTTCTATACTCTTCTATACTCTTTGCTGGAAAACAGGGAAGATTGTAAAGTTAAGAGATGAATGGATGGGTGACCATACTCAGTTCCTATGAGGATGTTTATAAACACCTAAAAACAAACCCCAGACCAAGACAAGGCTGTAAGTACTACGAAAAATATTTGTCTTCCAAACAGCTCATTGGCATTACCATGATAACAGCATGTAAACAGAAGTATTTATATACTGCTTTAAAATTATGAACATACCATGTGCTTTGGTGACTCTGTAATCTCATCTAAGTTACACGGAGAGGAAAAAAAGACAATCCGTGAATTTACTTTAATTGTAAATAATGATCTAGTAGCATTTTTAGGGGCTGGTTTTAGCTTTTATGGCTCTCTGCTTTGTTCTAAGAGAGCATATTAGAGTAATAAAATATCTCTGTCGTAATGGGCCTGCTTAGCTATTGAGACATGTGGTCAGTAGAAAGCAGAAAAGCAGAATCTCAAGCAAGATAATGGGATTTCTCTTAATTTAATTCGCCGCAGATGTATTTAGCATACCAATGTTCTCCTTGCGGAGACGCTACTATTTATATTTTGGTCGCTAATTAACATAGTCACTTAGAGGTACATAATGCTGCTAGCTCAGCTACCATTCCACATAAATCTAATTTGGCCTTGAAGAGGCTAGTTCTGTGGATATGAAGAACTGTCTGGCAAACAGCACAACAGCCTATTGCATCTGGCACAAGCATGTAGTTCTGCATGCCATTTGGTGCCTGGTAGAACAAAGGGAAGAAGAAGAGTAGTTACTGCAGCTAACATATCAATGCCTTTCCCAAATGTTGCTCTGGTCATGACAACCCAGTAATAATAAAAAAGTGTTATATTGAAAGGATATGAAAGTTATAAAGAAAAGATTTTGAACTGATTTTGAAAGTTTCTAAACTAGGCAACAGAACGAATGGTTTGTGCTGAGGTAGATGCTTCGTCTCACTCCTAAAGCTCTGTGTAGAGAGTGACATTTCAATTTTCCTCAGCTTTTGGAAGCTTGATTCAGCTTGAGAACTCAGCCTTTGAGAAGCACTTTCTTGCAGTGACATTAAAGTGTATGGAGCGAGGATATGGACAACACTGATAAAGGGGCACTAATCCTTATCCTCTATGAAAAACTGTCTGAAAGCAGACTCCATCCTTAGGAGAGAAATAAAAATAATAGTAAACATTACTAGGAATGACCTATTTTTCAAAGAGCATCTATAATCCCAAATACATTTTTCCTACTAATGCACAGTACCACTTGAAAGCCATGTGATTATTTAAAAGCATTTCATGAGCAAAAAAATTAAGCAGAAATAAAAGATAAACAAAACAATAATTTGAAGTGCCTTAGTACTGAATGGTGGCAAAAAGTGATTTGAGGGAGCTTTAATTCCACTGAACTGCCAGATTCTATTGAAAATTTGCACTGGTGTTAGAATTTCTCCTTTTAATGAGTTCCTGCATCCTTGCTTACAACTGTAACAGCACGAGGTTTGAAGGCCTCAGCAGAATTGAGCTCATAAAGTTCTATCAGACCTCACACCAGCATAATTTATGGCCAAGTCGGGCTGCAAAGAACATAATGTTAATGATCTTAGAATCTGTTAGGCCTCTGGAGCAACTGAGAATTACAACTCTATCTGCATATACCTTGGAAACTCCCCAAGATTAAAGCCTGAAAAATGAACCTCTGTCATTTTTCACCATGCAATTAAATATATCAGTGTCTCAAGGGCCAATAGTTAGGTCTCAGAATAACATTGTCAAACACGGACAGGGAGACGGGAGATTATGTGTCAGTGTCCTAGACCGGATCATCTTGCAATCAGATCCTACAAAGCAGTTGGCACTTCAACCTTTTAAATTTGACACTAAATTGGGAACAAAGTGTGGAAAAAGGCAGCATTTATCATGGGTAAAATCCTCTCACATATCTCAGGTGACTTTCAATTTGTGATCTGTTGTAAAAATATTGGGAACCAACAGTGAAATTCATCAAGGTTCTTTTTATTGCATAAGTACTACCGTTTGTTAGCTACAAGTGTTACCACAATGCATGTGCTCAGCATCATTCTAGGATTTTATCTAAAGACTCTTAACCTATAAAGTGCCTCTCACCTATGCACAGAGAGGTTGCCTGAGCACTGTGGATGCCACTCCATTATGTAGCTGCTTAAGTGCTTTGCAGTGTTCTCCCAAGGGCTTAATGCAATGACAGTATCACTTTCCTCAATAGTAGTAGATGTAAGGGGGAAGTAATAGAACACAAACAACATGGACTATATTGATAGAGTAGAACATAATATATAAAAATGTTACAACAGTTACAACAGTTGACCACATCCAGCTGATTGTTAATAATTTCTTAGTATACATTAGGTAACAACAGAGCCTGGAAATATTTCAAACAATACACAGAGAACACCTGAAAATGCGAAGTGTGCAGCAACCTTAACAAGTGGTCAATGTGCAAGGATGCAAACCCAGTAACTGAACAGGTAATCACAAGTGAAACCTCGACCACTAGGTAGACTTAATTTCTCAGGGTAAAAGCTGGCTTAGTGAAGGAAGTTAAAGGCAGACATTGTGGTTCCAGAGCACTTGTGATGAATCTGGATTCAGACTCCACACGTGTCCTTTGCATCTGAACCCCAGAACTCTGACAGTCCCAAACACCTGCTGCTGAGTAGTGAAGAGCATGCTGTTTCTGATTGAAAAAGGAGGTAGTGTTAGAGGTCATTAAAGGTGAGCTTCGTCCTATCTGTTAGCAGATTTATAGAAAAGAAGCCCCCTTTGATTCTTCTAGGTTAATTCAGTTTGTGTTGGTTTTGTTTTTTTAAATGCGCAAGAAGCAGGTTGGTAAAGCCTGGTAGTAGCTGATAAGCCCCATTTCAACATGATTTCTCTTCCAAGAACAATGTATTCTAGATAAGGTCATAAAGAAAGCTGAAGTGTGGGGTATCAGATTTTGCTTCATGTGCTAGGACAATGCAGTTTGTATCACAACAAAGCCTTATGCATTGGGTGAGTCTGTAATTTTATCATCACCTTTAGCCACCTACAATTTCAGCAGGGCATATCTGCTTCACTTCTTTGACTAACATACAGGTGATAGTTTTATGAACCACATAAAACATGTTTGCTTACAGCTCAGTGCATCCAGATGCAACTATCTACTTGTTATTTCTGTTCCAACACTTGAGAATCCAAATATCTTTCCAGACTGAACTTCTTCAGTCTTGCACAGGGACCAAATCAAATGGGCTGTCACTAGTTGGCCTTGTCATCTGCACACAGCTCAGCAAGATCTCTGCATGCGTTCAGTCCAGTTCACTGTAGCTTTCATGACAAAAGTACAAGAAGAGATCAAACAATTTATGTGACAGGCAGCATAATTCAAGAAGATGTGAGCAGCTGATAACAGCACTACAGGGGGACTTAAAGCACTGCAACAACTAGGTAGTTGAAAATTCCTGTATGTTTGCTCTGTAGAGTTTTCAATTTTGGAAATTCTGGCAAAGAAAAAATTTCTACAGCACCAGGATGATGTTTTAAGAATAAGAAAAATGATCTAAATATCTGGCATTCTGGAAAAACTGATAACTGTGCAAAACTCAAAATGTAAGCCCAAGAGAAACAAAACATCACTGAAGATCTGAAACAGAGAGATTTGAAATATTGTTTTAAAAAAATCAATTATTTTGGCCAAAGTCAGTCACTGAAATCTCTTCAAAAGGTGCATAAAACCCTAGTTCTCTTGCATTACTACCTGATGTGAAAATAGTCAAAGTTTTCCCTTATAAGATTTTTTTAGGCTGAGAAGTACTAGTTAATCAGCTGAATTCTTAGATGCTCAGCCAGAAAACATTACCGAATTCACCTACAACTGTGTCTTATATAGCTCATTCGAGTGAATCTGTCAGGGATTTGAACTTGCACAATCAAAGCACTCTGCTTTCACAGGTCATTTTCTTCCCCAAAGATAGAGTCTGATTTTTTTTTCCTGGAGAATAGGTCTTTAACATTTACACTCTTTAAAGACTATCTGTGCACTTATAAAAAGCATTAAAGCCTTACAGAATATCACTTTATAGCTGCAGGTACTATCATCAACAAAAGAACACCTGTCAGAAAAAAACATCTCTATTTTTTCCCCTAAACCATGAGAGAGTAATTTTCAATGTAAATGAGAGCTGACTATTTTGCTCTCGCCTGGCAAGAATCTCACATGCAAAGCAAATGAAGCAAAAAAGACTTGACACTGCTACTCATCAAAAATAGAAATGTCTCGGATGCTCAAACATTTGCTTAGGATAAACTACAAAAAGGCAAGATAAGTAAAAAAAGCTTTCTTTTTTTTTTCTACTGAGCTAAAACAATACTATTTACTAGCATGAAGAGTGAATCTTGTCTTTGTGGCTTAAATCTTTGATGGGCAGAATATGTATTTTTCACCTATACCTGGAAAATGCCTAGAAAATGTCTATGCGACCAAAACATAGTCAGGTCAATTGTAGCAGTAACCGCCTGAATGACAGAACGCTCAGGCAGAGCTACAACGAAACAAAGCATACGCTTGCGTGCTTGGCTGAACAGAGGCCAGCAATTATAGGACATTACCAAATAGGCCCCAGGAGGTGAAGGCACGCAGTATTTCATGGTAGGTAATGCTTCCGTTGAAGCACCACGATGGGAAATCAGAACTACATGACCCTAACCATCATTAATAATGGACTAGGGGAAAAAAGTTGCTGGGTCTCTTGATTTCAGAGAGGAAGCTACAGAACATGACACTGAATACCGCAAGAAACAGGGGCAATAAAAAAGATCCAAAAACGTATCATTTTTTAAAGTGTCATAACATTGTTCTGTTCTAAAATTTTCTGGGACTTGACTCATGATTTCTGGCTGTACACTACAGACCTGATGGATTACTGTTGTTAGCATATCAGGACTCCAGGGTGCAAAGAAATAACAAGTGTCTTTCCCTGCCCAAAAAAGGCATAAGAAAAATAAGTGAGTTTTAAAACCACAGGAAATTAGAGAGATAAAATGAATTTTTCGGGGAAAACTAGATACATAATAAATAAAAAAATAAAGCATACACTATATATATTAAAATAACATTATGCATGCCAAGTTGAGAAACAAGACATTAAGAAATGGAAGTAACTAAAGGTTTCCTCTGCAGCTGAAAAGATGGAAGTATCAGTTTGCCAGAACTTCAAGCAGTATATAAGGTTCCCTCCATAGCATTTTTGGCAGTGTCCTTTATAGCATCACTTACAATGATAGTGATGGGTAGAGATATCATTATTCTATAGAAATTTCAAATCTTTTATTAAGGATTTTATTCTAGGGCCAGTATCAGTGGCACACCCAATGATTTCAAGAAAGGCAGAAGCAGAACTGGAGAAAAGATTGATTTTGAGAGGACAATATATTAGGAGATCATCTTCAGTAGCACAGTCTGATAAGGCTGATAAGCCTCAAGCCATTCTTCTAATGCTGATGGTCTGTATGAAAGGTAATACATAAAAATAGATTGTATTGTATGCATATCCAGAAAAGTGAAGACAAAGTGTACGTTGCAGTCCCATCATTATTCCCAATTTTCAGGATTTGGAAAAACTGAAATGAGAGCTATAGATAGTCTTCTATTTTCAAAGTCACAGAATGCTACTTTGAGGCAATTATAGAGTGTACCTAGTAGTTTATTCTTTTCAAACACACAGGATAAAACTAGAAACAATTTATAAAGCCTTAAAAACATAATTTCCCAAGCCTTAAAGGGAAAGAGATACAAGAGTTACATACTGACAGTTCAGTTTTGCTCCAAAAATATTCGGGGGATTGTTGGAATGGTTCTATGGGGCAACTTCCCTTTATTTTGATGTGCAGTATGGTCTCCCTTTCGACCTAGTTATTACCAAAGAAATGCTCTTCTGAACTGGCCATTAGCACCATATCTCAGAGAAGAAAACTAAGCCATGGAGTTGCTAAATAACTTTTTCCTGACCCACTTAAGTACTGAGGGTCCTAATCCCTCAAACATAAAAACACATGTTTATGCACACAAATGGTTATCAGAACTCAGTAGAACTGTCTACATATCTGAAGGTAAATATGTAAATAAGCATTGGCAGACCTGGCTCTGTATTACTGTAACACTTCTTAAACTAAGAAAGATTAGTTCACTAAATTGAAAAAAAAAAAGGAGGGGGGCTGAAAAGTAGAAAGATTCATGATGGAATTGTTCCAGTGCCCGCTGCAGTTTTTGGAAAGACTCCTATTGACTCCAATAGGCTTTAATCACACTCATATTTCCAAGTGCTGAAAATTACTCAGGCTTGAAGAAAAATAATTACTGACTTCTGAGGATAGATTTAGCAATTTTTGTTAGGACACCAGCAAACTGGTGCTGCTACTGCAGTGAAAGAATTGTTTTCACTGATTGTCATAAAGACAAAACATACATGTACATATGCACACATACACAAACACACACACAATGAATACTGATGCAAATTAAACTGATAGCAGAGAAAAATTAGTAAGGTGGCACTGAATCGTCTCAAATCTCTGTCTGTAGTTGTTGCTTTTTTAATGACAATCAACTATAGACACAAAGACAGACAACTGAATCTTTACAAGGCTTTAGAATCGCCTTAGACAGAAAACTACATACATGTCACCTGTATTTGCAGGAGTCCATTATAAAAGTTTTTTTTACGTTTGTTTCTCTCCAAACCCCTTGTTCATCAGAAAGTTACAATGAAAAACACTTTTCAACTGACACAATGCAGTAGCAAGTTCAGGGTCTGCGGCATTGCTTAAGCAAAGTAACCATGTGCTTACCCATAAGAACAAGGGTAATCCCTCTAATTTATAAGGAAATATTCAAATATTTAAATTTTGATGTCCATGTAAATCTCTTGCTGATGTGAGCCTAGATGTGAAGTAAATACTTACATGCCTCTATTCAGGAAGCTACATTTGTAATAGTAAGGCACTAAGACTAACTTGCTTTCCTGAACAATCTCAGTTTACATGCTGTAAGGTATCAAGAGGGAAGCTCTCCCATGGAGGCGGTTACACACATCGCTGGCTCCGCTGGCCCCAGTGGCTGCCTTACTACTGAGCAACTGACAAAGCCAGGAAAACGTACAACTATTTTCTTGGTCTGATCATTTTGCTCAGCTCAGAAACTCATATAGAAAGCTGCATTTCTTTGAAAGAAACTACATTTTCAAAAAGAAAATAATTATTAATTCTAGTTCTCCGCTAATCAAGTTATATGCATTTTCTTATTCACTGGGAAAAAAGCATAAAAAGTGGCTTGCACATTGCTCTTCAGTTAATTCACCTAGCTCTCAGTGTTTGCATAAATAGGGTCAGACCTTGGTTATACAGAATAACAGCAGATGGGATAACTTCCGTGAAGTAAATAGATAGCAAAATATATCTAAATTAGGATATCACAGCATATTGACTACATTCACGTGCCAAATAGGTTTCTATAAAGAATAAAAGCACCTTCAAACAGCAGCAGGCAGATAAGGGCTCCGTTACCTTTAAGCACTTGGGGCATGGTGCTGTGCTGCAGAAAGGGATGTGTCTTGCTCTCGAGCAACTGGTGGCTGACTGCTCTTGTTTTACACAGTGTGTCTGTCAGGTCCTAGCAGCACTGGTTGCTAGTTACATTTTTCTGCTATGTGGATTAACCTGATGAGTGCTTCTGAGATCCGTCTCCAAGCACTTCAGCTACAAAGACAAACTGGAGAACGGGCAGTCATAAGATTTAGTTATCTGTTGTGGACTTGGCTGTTAACTGACTATATTCTCTGGACAAGTAATTTCTTCAGTCTGTCTCAAGGTAGGATAAAGATAAAAGTCAGCAGAAAAAATAAGTCCCAAGGGTGGAGGTCCAAGGGGATGGAACAACTTTTGGGGCATTTAGCAGAGACAAAAGAGAACCATAAACACCTAAAAAGGAATATTTTGCTTTCCTATTTGCATGCCATATTTTGGAGATATTTGTGTTAGAAACATCTAAACTGTGAATCTGAAGGAATGATTTCATCTCTAATTACATCATGCAAAGCAAGAAAATCCCAGTGGTGCCAGATGTGCTTGAGGGGAAGGAGTTAGTTGTATTCAATACTGTAACTTGCAACTTCATGACAAAAACTGTGGCAAAGATCCCATGGTTTATCACAAAGAACCCATCCAGAAAGCCTTTAATTTGTGACAAGGACTCTGGACATTTCCTGCTTATCCATGCACATTTCGACAAGAGTTGAACTACCTTCAGTGGCCACCCTGAGATGGCGCTCAACAGATCAGCGCTGTGGGAAAGCACATTTACTGCCATCACAGTGACGGACAAAACCATGCAGAGTGCATGATTAGAAGCAACAAACACAGAAGACTGTTGGGGGGTCACGAGGGGCCAGCAATGAATGGGAGCAGCCAAAAGGGTGCACAGTTAGCAGGAACACGAGCAGTTAAGGACAAATTAATCAACCAGAAACTGATGGGAAAGCTGGTGAGAGGAAACAAAAGGCAATAGCTAATGAGGAACATGAGGATTAGAACGGGGTCTGGAGAGGCCTCCTGTGACACATGCTATATCTTTTACTTAATGCATGCTCTTTTAAAAATAGGTGTGGCTGGTCATTGACAGGAAGGCTGCTTGGTCACCTTCAGCTGGTTGCTGACCCTTCGGAAAGCAGGCGGAGAGGAAGGATGCAGTACGACTCCCCAGAAAGAAATTCAGCATGTCTGACTGCCAAGAGATCTTCCAGACTACAGAGCAGTTCTGGTGGAGAAGGCGGGGAATACAGAAAATAAGCCTGCGGTATGAACGCACCTTAAAGAGCAGACACAACCAAGCCTGACGGGATGGAAAGAAAGATACTTTTCCTGGGGATCCACAGGGGTCTTTGGAGAGTTTGTTGTAACAAAGGCAGACACTGGAAGGCTTCCAGTTTAGGACGGAAAGTGGGAAGTCACCCAAAATATTAGAGGAAAGGACTCTCACAGGCAGAACGTAGCAGGAAAGTTGTTTAAAAACCTTTCATTTTCCTCTGTCTCAGGCAATCTGACGTTCCTTTATCTCTTTATAGCATGCTTCTCATGAAACACAGTTTTAGAGACCTACAGCCCTCCTGGTGTTTTGGGCTCCTCTCTAAGGGGAAGGTGGGTTAGTTCTGCCTCCAGGCTCCCACTGAGTCCCACTGGTCTGGTCCCACTTCCCTAACCCGCCTTCTAAGGTTTGGATGAGGTGAAAAGTCCCCGAAACCCAATACCCTCCTCAGAGATGACCTGTGAGTGGATGTAAGTGGAGAAGAAAGAGAGCTACTACCTCACTGCCACTACTACTGCAGCACTGCGGGGTAGTTTGCCTTCTGGAAACTATTCACTATGTGTTCCCTGTTTCCCTTTTTATTCCAGCATTCCAAAAGAAGTTCCTTTTATTTAAGCTCATTGGATTAACTCACCACTTGTGCATGAGAAAGTATCACTTAGACAACACGCAGACAATTAAATTTAATTCCCCAGGTTTCCGGATGGTGTTTATTTCTTTGCCAGGTATTATTTAGTAAGAATCTCAAGAGGCTCCCCCTGCTGCTGGTCAATGCCTGGCAGAAGGGTTACATAATATTTATTGACTCTTGTAAAGCTCTTAGAAATCTATACATGGAAAGTGATATAGGAGCTAAAAACCATGTATTCTCAAGAATTTGAAATAATTCCCAATGGTTAGAAAAAAACAACAAAAAATAGTAGCTTCACCCAAGCTTTTTCCATGTATTGAAGCACAGGTTCAAATCTGAAATTCTTCAGACCATTAAAAAAACGATTCTTTTTCCCCCAACCTAGGAGATGGGCTTTTTATCCTTTAAAGAGCCCACTAGCTGTACATATTGATAAAGTGTTTCTCTTTCCAGTCCAGGGAAGATTTTAAACTTTCAAGGGATTACAGGATTTTATATTGTTAGTGGATAAACCTAATCTTCTGCTACCTATGTCCTGGAATCCCTAATAATGAAAAAAAAGAAACCAAGGATTAAAAGCTAGTGGTATTACAGCTATCAACACACCAGCCTTTACTTTTCAAAACCTTTCACACAGGCACATTGATGTGCCTGGAGTCTTGTTCAGAATATACTTGATCAGTTTCACAGTGATTAGATAACCAAAAGTTACTTTATTTTTATAAGTACGAGACAGCCTTGTAAATATGCTGGATTCACTCTAAATTCTTCTGTCTCCCCTGAGGCGTAGGCACTTGGAAAGGTATGGCCAGTCAGAATGGAAAGGTGTTCAGAGGCATCCTGGTAAGAACCAGCATTATTACAATACTGACTGGCAGTTTGGTCTACTGTAGCGTCCTGACAGTTCCTGAAAAAGCAAAAATTTAGAATGTATTGTGAGGCAATGATTACCTTTTCCTCATAATGTTAAAGGAGTGAAATAAATTCCAAACTTAACAAATCACAGTGTTTCATTTCTTGTGCTTCAGAGCTCCTTGGTTCTGCAAGCCGTTAGAACAGCAGGGAGGTACTGGGACTCTCCCAAAGTGATGTGAACATTTACATTGGATGTTATGACGTGATTGTGGTCAAAAAACAATACAGTGAACACTGATGTGAAAAGCAGCATTATTCGCAATCTTCTGGGAATTGCGACCTTGACAGGAGAAAATCTTTAAAGAGAGGAAGGCCAGGATACATTTTTTACTGCTTTCATTTTTTTTTCTTATTTCTTTCTTATTTCAAGATTCAAGTTCACATCAAGGAGACAAGAACTTAGATGAGAATTCTTAAAGAGTTGGGATCCTACTAACAGTTCATTCTCAAGCAGTTTCTTTAGGATACCAGCCAGCTTCAGGCCCGATACATATCAGTTTGCCTGCTATCTCGCCGCTAGGAGTATCTGCCTAGAGTGCATGTGTTCATGTCCCCAGATACAGGCCGCGGACACATAGATATGCATAGACACATGTTGTACCCACCCTGGCAGAATATATCCATCCAAACAAATGACTGCCATAGCATGTGAACATGAAAACATAACCTCCTACAAATGGCATTAACGTCAGGGATGGCTTAATGAAGCCTGTCCTTGAAGTCCAGCAAGTAAACATGCTTCTCTCAACTAAAAACAAAGACTCTGTGGCTGTACTTGGAGTCGTTTGATATCTGATACATGCTCTCTCTTCCTTTACCCAAGGGAAAGGAGAGAGGACTCAAGAAAAATGGAGAATACATTTGTATACCGAAGACATTTGTAACTAATCCAGCTCCCCAGTGGGGAAGATTTAAGAATTAAATAGAATCACTGAGCCCATTGGAGACATGGCACCAAGGCACCTCAGGGCAGCTGCGAAAACACAGAATCTCTTTTATGCAGTGAATAATCACCAACCTCTAGTGTAGGGAAGGTGGAATTCCCTTCTTCCCTCCAACCTCCCCCAGGGAAAAAATTTCTAGGCAGCTCCCTAAATCGAATATTGAAATTTCCTCTCGCATATTCAGGTTATTCTTGGATAAGTTAGAGGAAGTTGCTCAAATAGAGCTGTGCTGGAAGGATAAAAGCAAACAGTCTTTGGAAAAATCTTCACATCTCTCACATTGATCCAAGAAGCTAACAGGCAATTAGCTACTGCAGTGGTACATGCCACCTAGAAGAAGCACTTCAAGCCATCATAGACATCCCATCTGATTATTAAAGAGCAAAGATGCCATCACACTGCCCAGATCTCTGCAACTTGACCTTTCAATATAAAGTTGTCGCCAATATGCACGCCTATGAGATGAACGTTTAGCCCAGTGAGAGACATTATAATTGAAACAAGATACAGACTGAGGCCAGAAGTGTAGACTGCCTTTTCTATTAAAAAGTTAACCTACATTGATTTACTGAATGCATATCTTGCTATTGTGATAATGAATTGACACAAGAGCCTTTGAGGATAGCCAGAGAAAACAAACTTTCTGTGGAGCTTTCTCTCTGTGAAACCTCTTTCAGAAATATAAAAATTGCAATTAGGAAAAAGGTAGATCGAAGACGTTAACAGAAAAATATCATCTGAGAGAGTCAGAATATTATTCTGCGTTTCCTCATAGACCTTTATTTTTCACAAAGGCTAACCACTATTGATTGCTCTTTCCTAGTTTGTTTTCTTTCGAACATCACTGTTCTCAAATAATATATCAAAACTAAACTTGCCTCTCTACCCTGTGAAATGATGGCTCCACCGCAGCCAGGGCAAACAACCACGCAGCCAGGTGGAGTTCGACAATTGACCTCTGTCTACAGAGCAGTCTGGGAGTGCATCACCATCCCTATACTGCTGCCATGTAGGATACAAGTCTACCAGTGATTTTATTCAAATAATCACAAAGATACACATCACATAATTTAGGAAGAAAAAAAAAAAATCTTACTCCGTTATTCCTCCAAAAACTGCCTGATCATCTGATGTCTCTAAGGATGAGTAGCATAAATCAGAGCCTACTGAGACAGAAACCTTTGATTCCCACTGTTTAAGGTATGCCAAACCAAAATCCGGAATTCCTGGCAATGCCATGGTGTTAGCTTCAATTCAAATCCAAATGCAATAACTCCCAGTCAGAAACAGGAAATGATTGAAAGGTCAGGACCCTCTCCACAATGCAATCCACAGAGGTTTCACACAGCGGCACATGGACATACTCTCAATTAGGAGTTCCATTTCACTCTGCTTTGAATGCCTCCCTGTACAACTGAACAACCTAGTATTTGCATTTACTTTAATCTACTTTGTCAATTTTATTACTGAAGGAATTCTCCTTGCCAAACAAAATAAGCCTTTTGTCTCACATTTACAGTCGGTTACCTAATTAAATGATTAAATAAACTTTAACCAAAGCCCTCAAATCACCTGAAACAACGGAGAACTTTTTTTAAATCGTGTTCTATTAAACCAAAGGATGTGGTAGGCTGCCTTTTCTTATTCCCCATCACTTACTGCTGCATGAACATTCAGTCTTTCTTTATCCCAATGAAACCTCTGCAAAAGCACAATATATATACCCTGTACCTCCTAGATAATGATGTAAATAGAAAATCTCTCTATGAATATTTACACTGACACAGCAAATGCGTTAGCGTGACTCAGACATTCAAGGAATTCCATTACTGAGCGCTGTCTAATCTAGGAATTACACCACAAACTAGTCTTTCATCATATAATAATAAATTCAAATGAACTCTGAGATGAAATGTTTTTTCAGAAACAATGATGATTATGCTGAGCAGTGCAATGAACCATTCACTAATAATTTAGACAGTAGGAATACAGGACACTTGTACGCTTTCTGAACAGTACAGAGCACCTTTTAGAAATGGACAAGTTGTTTGGGCTAAAAACACTTCTTTCCATACCACTATTGCATAAAACCATAAAAACATAGAGCTCTAGGGGACTTTCAGAGGTCACTGCTCGCTGCAATGCCCAAGGCAGGATCAGTTATATTTCTATCATTCCTAAAATGCTTGCCCAGCCTACTCTTAGAGAGCTCCAACAACTGAGGCTTCAAAATTGCCCAGTTTCACTACCCTTGCTTTAGAAAGCCTTCCTTGGAGAATCTCTTGCTGCAGTTTAAGCCCATTATTTCTTATTAAAGCCACCATGGACTTGGAAAAACACTTTTCTATTTCACAATAATCTTTATGTACCTAAGTATTACCATGTCCTCTCAGATTCTTCTTTAGCCTAAAAGAATATCAGCCTGATATTCTTAAATCTTTCCTCACGCTTCATGTTTTTTAGACAAATCTGGCTTCCTTTTAGGCCCTCCATAAAAACAGTTCAAATCTTTCCTGAAATTTCTTGTCCCCAAACCGACACCATTCCAGATGAAACATCAATGCAGAGAAGAACAGAAGTTCTGTAACATGTATGGTATAGCTACGCTTTCTTCATTCAAGGCTAGTAAAGTATGTGGTTTAGCGATGTCCTCTTCATTGCAGTACTATGTCTGGCCTTTTTGCAGCAGTACAAGACTCCTGATTCTTGACCACTTTATAAGCTGTCATAACCCTATCTCTTTTGCTGAAAAACTCCTCCTATATCAATTGTTCCTCCTCTTACATTTGTCTTGCTGATTACTCTTGTTTAACCGGAACAACATAGCATCATTATCTCTGCTGGATTTCATCATCCTTTCTAGAAGAGTCTTTCTTCAGCTCAGTAAGGCCATTTTGAAGGGTTCCTGGCAAGGGTTTGCTATTCCTTCCCCAGTGTTAATTCCTTCTAGCTTATCTTAGAAACGTATTGCCTTTTCTATCACCCAGATCTTTCATCAAGATACTGAATAACCCTAAGTCAAGGCAGTCCGAGACAGGATTTCAACCAGTACTTCCTTCATTTTGACAAGGAAGTAGTCTCTGGTAAATATTCGCTGGTTATCTTATCCAAACAATTTTTCACTTTCCAGTGAAATCTTCATTAAGACTATATTTCTCTACTTTGCTTATAAAAGCATCTTTCAAAAAAGTATGCAAAAGATTTACTAAAATCACAAGCTGACAAGCAATTTCTTCTCTCTTCACCAGGCCAGTTACACACAGCTCTAGAGAAAAATCAGACCGGTTGAAAAAAAAATGGTTCTTGACAATTCCCACTCAGGGGTGCTACTCTTCTTCTATTTAAGATACTTATAAAAACTAGGATATTGCCCACAGCTCCTCCTCCTCCCATTTCAATCAGAGGTTTTACATTTCTTGTTTTCCAGTTTTCTGCTAACTCCCTCATTCTCTGTAATTCTTCAAAGTTAATGGCTAAGAGGTCTGAGGCTGCTGTGGTATCCCTATTCCAGCCTAGATCTTTACACCTTTCTATGCAAAAGGAAAAAGGCATGTGAGTCACGCTAGTTTGCAGTCTCCTGTCAAGGGCTGTAATCTGTTCTGTAAACACACTGGATCACAAGGAAGGTGCATGTGTTTATCGAATGGCTTCTACATACATGTGATGCTGAGCTCCAGGGGGACCAGGCAACCACAGAGTTATGTTGCAGATGGCAAGGAGTGGAGGCAGAAGAAAACATCACAGGCTCTTCCTTTCGATAGGACACTCCTCCTTTTTTCCTCCCTCCCTCTGATCACCTTACCTTTGGGATGATGTATAATAAAAGACTCTAGGTGGTTCATCAAGGAGGGTTTTTCTAACCCTCTGCCCTTCTGCCACAGAAATCCTCACTGAAAATGACAGTAGGGTCTGTGTTCAGTGACCAATAGCAGCACCCACTTAACAAAAATGTGAGCAGACTGGGTAATCAGGGCAAATTTTCTCAGCTATCCTCTCTTTTCCTGTGCAAAATTGCCGGCAGCAATTAAAAAAGGTCTGTTCTGTTAAATTTGAGTAGCAAACATCTGTTGCAGCAAAGGGGTCTTTTGAATAATTGTTATTTTTTTCTCAGATGGGTTAGCCTTCGAGGTTTCTAAGAGGTGCTGAAGGCTACTTACCAAGAAACTGTAAGGAAGTAACTGTAAGGAAGAACGGTGTTTTCATTTTTATGTCCAAATATTTCCTGTGATCTCTCCCTCTTTATTCTATTTAACTACCTATTAGTGCATCTCAGTCGCAAACAACCACAATCTAGTTCTATTCATGGTACAAAACGTGAGGTCAGAGAGGAGCATTGCATGAGTTAAGTGCATCAACAGCTCACACTCCAGATATACAAATTCATACCTGAATACCAGCACCATATAATTTATCTGTTACAGTCTTGACAGAAAAACAAATGAAAACCAGACATAAGGCCTAGACTCCCCACCACTGCATTTTTGGGGCTTTAAGTGTGTCGTAATAGCGAATTAACCTACTAGACTGTAGAAAGATTGGGCCACAGAGTGCTCAGAAACTTAAACTGTACAATAATCCTTGGGCCTGCTGAAAGGATGAAGCTGGAATGAGGACACTGCATTATTTATAAGCTAATTATGAAATACATATTTTCTATCTCTGCACCATGACCTGGGGCTCAAGTGCCAAGGAGCCGGAAAAGAAGCAATGGCTCAGATGGAATTAACTTAAAAAAGTTAAAAGAGCATTAAAAAAGAGCATTTTCACATTTTCAAGTCTTTTTATGAGCATCAGCAAGGCTAAGAAAAGGTACATGAGCAGAGTGAAGTTACTACAGGAACTTTTCTCTCCAGTAAAACAAAAATTTGGAAATGATGCAGCATCTCCAAACATTAACCCATGCTCAAGGACAATGAAAAACAACGACAACAAATAATCAGTGCTCAAGACTTTACATGTAAACAGCAGATGTCTTTCTCTGACACAAAAACTGCTGCTGACAGACAGGGTACATCACAAACCTGAATCCAGATTCCCAGTTTTTGACTCTGTGCCTCTTATACAGAGAGCTCCGAGTTTCCTGATGAAGGTTTCCTGGCACAGCAGAGCCCGCCTGCCCTTTCCCTGGCACACCATTGCCTCTCCACCCTTACTTTTGGAGTGAGATAGTCACAGACGCAGGCCTCAAGCCATCACATCTCATCCGAGAGGAAGTATCCACCCAGTATCCCTTACACAAGTAATCTTTTATTTTGGATTTTCATTTTGCACGCTTATGTGGGTGAGGATGCTCTGCATATACAGTAAGATGAGATATACAGTAAGATGAAAAGATGACTGGATTCAGAGCATGAAAAGGAAGCGGAGAATTTATTGCCTACAGAAACAGAAAAAACGCAGTAATGGCTATAACATAAAGCTGGAGGCCTGTTCTGGCCAAAAGCAAGCCTTCAACCCACACTTACATTGCCCTAAGCAGTCCTAGAATCTGTTATTTAGATAGTATCCCAATATAGCCTTGGCACTCGTCAGATTCTTTTCATATATTTTTTAAAGTACATGAGTCCTCTGCTCTTGCAATGTTATGCAGTTTTACGAAGAAACTGTATAGAAAACAAACTGGTGGTTTAAAGAACCTTCGAAAAATGAGTGAAACTACTGAAAAAAACATACTTTCATATTCTGCACTTTCTTCAGTCAGCTCCTAAAGGCCTAAGAACCACTGCAGCACTTCACTTGAGGAACTACTTAAGGGAGATTAGGTGTGTATTCCTACATTTATGCCTGCCTATTCCCAGGTTGCGTAACCTCTCCCCCTCTATAATCCTGAATGCCATCAGTGGGATAATCCTGAACGCCTAAAACCATCTAAGAGCAAGTGAGCTAACTGGGTCTGGCTACAGCTTTAGCATCATTGCTTGTTCTTTGCATACACAGTAACAATGGATCATTCCTTCCCCACCCATTTGTAAGAAAATATACAGAACTGGTTGTTACTGGCCAGCTACCAATTACAAAATGAGAAACCTGTGTGCCAAACAGTCACAGCTGCAATACACAGCCGTGCCAAATGAGAGTTGCCTCACTTAGGGTGAACTGAGATCCATCAGAGCCAACCTCAAAAGCAAAGTTCAGAAGCCATTTTCTTCCCCCATTGAATGAGCTGCTTTTCAATCACTGCTTAAAAGCAATTTATACAGAACATATAGAACACAGTGTAAACAAAACCACACAACCAAAGCCTGGAAGAACTTCTCCCTGCACAAAATTAGTAGTTTGAAACACAATATGCTCTCAGAACAAAAAACTATCTCAGACATTATTCCTTAGAATTAATAAATTAAACAACACATGCACTCTAGAGAAGCTCTGAAGCACTAGATTATGGAGAGGACTGAAAGAAAAAACCTTTCTTTCGCCTTTAACTACTTTTTTTAATCAAAGAGTTTTTCCTTTCTGCCTGTTTTTTTCAGGAAGCAAAATTTTTGAGTTTTACATCCAAGTTGCAGAAGCCAGAGACAGAAAGCCATCTGTTTATGTGAGCTTTTTTCTTTTATGACAAAAGATTGACATTTCTAATGAAAATAAATTCTGAACAGATCTGACTATGCTATGCAAGATCAGTGAAGTTATATCTCAGAGCGTCCATCACCAGATTATAGTAACTGCATGACTCCCATCAAAATTGTCTTCACTTATTTGGAGGAATATCATTATTTTTTAAGTCAAGAGGATTTAGGCTACACTGCTTGTTTCTACGGGGCAAGCCTCAAGTCAAAATTTCTCTCAGCATTTGTAAGTTTTTTTTCCACAATATCACAACAGATTTCTTCTCTGAGTAAGGTCCAGACCTGCTTTTTGTAATGGCAAGGAAAGTCACCAACTTTTTCATTTGCCCTATAGACCAATAAGATAGATTACAGAAATAATTCAAAGGACTATTGCTTCCTGCTACCTTTGTCACAGTCAGATAAGGAGTAAGCAAAAGTCCTAGGACTTCTCTCTGGAATAATGCTGTCAGCTTTCATCCCACTGCTTGGTAACTATTTGCAAAAACTTTTCCTTCAACCATGTCCTCTTATTCCCTCTTTGCCGCTATAATTTTCAGAAAGGCCTTTCATTATCTCATTCACTTATTAATAATAATAGTTGCAATTACAATTTTTTAAAATGTGTTCTTAAAAATCTCCCACTCCTCCAATGAGAAGATAGCAGATTTCATAACTCTGCCTCTGGAGTAGGGAACATAGTTTTCAGCTACCACCGCTGCCATCAATTTCCTGAAGAAGCACAGGCAAGTCACGCAGCGGTGCCTTGCTTTATTTCTCCATCTGTGAAGTGAGGCCATGTAATTGCTCCTTCTCACAGAATCTAATAAGGACACATTAATTAATGGGTATGAAACTCTTACTGCAGCAAACCCTACAGAAAAAGTCTGTAGTTTGTTTCTCAGACGAACTATGTGTGTAGAGTCCCACAGCATCTAATCTACCGTTATGCCTCCGCCTGCCCAAGCAGTGTGCTCTGCTTTCTCATACAGATTCTTCACATTACCTAATATCTAAAAATGATGAATATTTAATATGCCCCTGTGTTTGTTTTAATGAAACTAGAGAAATCTAATGTATGGTAAGATTTACAATAGGAATAACATTAGAATAACAATCCTCTTGCATGCAAATTTCTCCAGGTTTTACTATTTATTGTTTAATGAAAAGAACAGCAACTCCCTCTGTAGGGGAAACCTACCCCAAAAAGAATGCACCAGTTAAGACTCGTCCTCCATATTGTATCTTAATCTGAGGGTGTCATTTTGTGCCATTGATTTTTAAGCAGAAATCCCTACTGAGCTCAATGGGGATTTCTGTTCAAAAATCAGTGGCACCGTATGGCTCAGGGTATTTAAACTAACACTGGACTCTGCTTTAATCTACTTCCTTTCCTGATTCTTTTCTGCAGGGAGAAAAACTTATTTTTTTACATTTCGGAGAATAAATTAACCAGATGCCATACAAGTATCGGGAGTTACTATTTTTACCATTTTAAAGATAAACCTTCTTGATAGGTTGGTTTTCCATAAAACGTCACAGTGGTAGACAAAGTGCAGTTCAGCTGCGCTGTGGGGGAGAGAGCAGGATGCAGCAGACTCAGGGTGAGTACTAATACACTGGGAAAACTAAGAGTCTATTGAAACCAACCTAGAAATGAGGTTTCTTTCCAACCCCGTGTATTGCTTTCCATTCACTTTGTAATCAGGGCACATGAGAATTTGTTTGAAGGATGTTTACTGTACTTTTGCAAGCTCCTGTGTGTGATGTAGTGGCTTTCACTCAAATATAAATCTTCTGGCTGTCTTCTGAGACTTCGGGACTACTGGGACACACACACAGAAGCAATTGTTGCTGTAAGACTTCCACTGAAGAAAATTAGAAATGACATATTTTAGAGTACTTGTTTTTTCTACAGGAGAAAAATGTTTCTATAACCTCTGTCAATTAACTTGTGTAAGAAAGAAAACATTCCCATAGCTCCTCCAACTGTTTCTTGTAATTCTCCTTAATGGTTTCCTCATACCTGGCCATGCCAAAGCTCATCCCATGTCCTATCCTGTTAGTCCAAGTTCTCAAGTCATTTTGATGGACTTCAGTCTCGAATCAGTTTGGCTTGTATGGTTTTGATTCGATTCTACCTTATCCCTAACAAACCAACAAGACTCAAAGGAATCAACATCTACATGGACTGATGCTTCTTTTCAGCACAGTTGAAGGCACCTTTCAGTTAAGGAACTGAATTAGGAATCAGGAGCAGATACCTTACTGTCATCTTGGAAAATTAATCATAAAAGATGTTTTAGAAAATAGTATAGCCTTACTTGTGACCCCTTTATCCCCCAACAAGTAAATATACAGATCCAAAGGGAGTTTGGATGGGTGCTGGGACGTAGAGGAATCAGACACAATTTTAAGCGGGCTACAACGCTGTAAAGGAATAGACAGCAATCACAACAACAGCGAGAATGAATTTTCCTGAAAAAGGCAAATGCTTACAACAGTTACCAGTAAAACTTTTATGAGGTACTTCTGCTTAACCCACTCTCCAGTTCCTCCCCCACACCCAAATTTATCCGTTTTTGAGGCTTTGGGGCTACAAGGCACACACAAGGAAACAAAAAAGTAGTGTTTGCTTTGTTTCAAAAGAACTTTTCCTTTCAGCGGCAGAATGAAATCCTCATTATAAAGTTCGCCTGCGTTGCAAAGCAATGGCAGACTTGCACTGATTTCACTGGCAGCAAATTTGGAACTATTCATAGTTCAGAAGGATTAATTCCAAAAGAAACACCAAGAGCTGGCTTGTCATAAAATAGTGCTTATCTAACTATAGTAGGCCTCAACCTTCTGTGTGGCTATGAATCTTACTGCCTCCTCGACTGCATGTCTCCTTTGCACTATGCCAGCTACCTATGCAAAAAGAGCTGCTGTTAAGCTGACTGCACCTCCATGAGCTATTTTGGGAGATAAGACACCTTAAAAAGACTCTCCAACCACATCTTCTGTTTCCTCTTCAAAACACTTGACAAAGCTATATAAAGCAGATAATGTTAAGAATGCACAAATATTTGATCTCCTAAGAGTAGCTGATACAGCATCTAATTACATAGATTACCATTAACCAAAAGTAGATCAATATTAATCACAAACCACAATCTACTGTGCTTTCCTGTAGGATTTTCTCCTCAAAGAGCTGTTTTAGAGTAACTCTGTTCAGGTACGTTTGCTGTCACTTGATGATATAATAGCATCTCGTTCTAGTCAGCTCTAACCCAAGTAAAGAGATAGAGAGAGTTCCTAGTGTGAATAATGCTGCAGGCACTGATGCCTTACCACCTTCCGAATTGAGCAGTGATGTTATTACACTTTGTTCTAATATAGACTTCAGGGAAACAATACAGGAGCCGTTATTTCTAAGACTATAAACATAGCAAGCACATAGGACTGGAAAGTCGCTTGATATACCCTTAAAGCCAAAAGACTTGCAGCAAATCCATAATACAGCTATTGTTCCGGGTTTTATAACTACCAGCTGGCAGTAAAGCTGTTGTTAAGAAGAGGTTTTCATTGCTGAAGACACGCAAAATTCAACCTAAGGATTGTTGCATGTCTTCTAACTATGTATCTATCTCCTTACATGATCTTTGGATGGAAGGGGCTGTAAAAACACTCCTTGTTTGTTTTAAAACTCCAATTGCATGAATTTCATTCATCCCATTGTCTGCCACTATCCCACCTGCTCAGAACAACAATGCCCATATTCCAGTAGGAGCTTCCACCTGAGAAGTTCAGTTACAGAGCTAAGTGTCTCACTTAAATAATTTCTCACTGTCCTAGTAAAATGCCTCACTGTTCTAGTAAATGTCTCACTGTCCTAATAAGACAGTGAGATATTATCCTGATCTTAGACACAGGGAAAGTAGGACATTAAACAGGATGTTGTAAAAGTGATAAAATTGGAAGGGAATCCAGATCTCTTGGCTAGAGCTAGTTAAAACCTAGAATTCCCACTGTGTAAAGAAACTTCAAATTTTTATTCAGTTTAATAATAATAACAATTCCTGTCCTACTCTACTTCCCAAATGCCTAAAGATTTTAATATGTTTCATGAAATTGTTTTTAAATTTTAACTTTCCTCTTTTTAATAGCATTCTCTAGATATAATGATATGACAGACCACTTGCAACATGCCCTTATTTTTCCATTAAGTCAACAAAAGCAGCTACCATTTAATAGATACAATTTTCTTTTTCCCCCAGAAGAAAGTGTCTCCTGTTGGTGTTGTAGTGAAACTGCCTGATACTGTCTATTATTAAACAGTACTACTTTGAACATGTCAGGAAATAATTTAAAATAATTTCAATAGAAAAACTGATGCTGCAGAGCAAATTACAATTATTAAATCAGATAGACATTCAGAAGAAATGAAACTTTCAAAGAAGCTTTGCAAAAGTAAGGTCAAAAAAGGTGACAAGGACTACAGGAAGAAGGTACTAGCGCACAGAAGAAAGTAAACGTTCTTGGGAATGCCTCTGAAAGAAGCTGTTTACAAACAGTCAAGCAATAGCCTGTGAGAAACATCTGCTTTGCCAGCAGCAAGTCATCAATAGGAAAGACGCAAGTAGCATATAATTTCCACACTTTGTATAAACATGTGTATAATAACCGCTCACTCATAAATATCTCTTCCTTTTTCAGTCTTTAGGAAGAGGTGGCCAAACTATTCGCCTGTAGCTGACCTGAGTCCCAGAGCAAAAGCTCTCTCTCTGCACGTACTTCTCTGCCATCCTTTCATATCAAGAAATGTACAGCTCTAACATTTTTGTTTTCCTTTTTATTCTTTATCTTGTGGATTGGTCTCCTGAGAAAAGGAGCAAATTCAACACACGCCATCCCAGGTGTTTTCCCTCTGCTATAGAGATAGCCCATCATTTCTACAAAAAGCCATGTGATATTGGGAAGAAATGTCATGTTGTAATATAAAATCCACAGCCACAAACACTGACACTTCATGGAACCTGCTGGATCTACCTCAGCTCGAATTCAAAATCCCTACCAGAGTGTCTGAATTCTCACCTCATGCAGCACTATATAACACCCTTAGCACTACAGAGCAATTAATGACACACCTTTTGAGGTCAACATATATCCATTTCTTAAAATACGCTCTTCTCTTCAGTAGACTGGAAGGAAAGAAGGGAGGAATAACTTAAACGTTCTTATTAGCTTGATAAGAAAGTTTACGTTATTCCTCCATTCTTCCCTGCCTGTGTTGGACAGAACTGCAATTTAAAATGCAGCTAATAAGTTCTAAGTTCAGTAGAAATGTGGCTCAGAGAGATGACACATGCTTCGCTTTTGGCAGCCTCTCTAGGTCTGTAACATACCACCACGGACCAAGATGTCTCATATCAAACAGCTTTCCTGGTAAATTAAGCTGGAATAATTTACAGGCGCCTGTAGAGCCATACAAGGTCTTGGACACATCCAGCATATATTTCTCCTCTGTTCTACACTTTCTGTCTTTTCTCCCAATTGCACTGAGTCGGGCAGGGGCTCGCTGCCAGCCCGCCCCGGGCAGCAAGCCTGCAAGCCAACCAACCTGCTTCCCAGCTTCAGAGCACGCAATTTCCGCGTGATTCTGCCCTGCTCGTTGACTTGAGCAGTCTCTCCCTCTCTGTTTTTCTACCTTTGGTGAAAATACACTGAAATATATTAAAAATATGAGATAAACCTACATGTATGTGAGATTCATAGCATGCCTGTATCCTATTCTTGGTTCACTTACGCTTTACCCACTAACCTACTGCATTAAGAGAGCAAATTTAAATAGCGACTACTTCTGCTACTAATTTGCCACAGCAGTATTTTCTTCTCTGTTTCCAATTCTGTTTTCCATCATTAGCTCTACACGTCCCTTCCCTCATTCCCACTCACTGCCAAACCAGAAAAGGCCACAGTCTCAGCTCTGCTACAAATAACATTCAAATCGAGGCTCAGAACGCTGATATCTTGTAGGTAACCTTGAAAACTCATTCCAGGAGATTCAGTCCCACAAAGTGGAGACTGTTACCTTTCCATGGGGTCCTCTGTCAGTACTCCTGTAGCTCTCACTGCTCCTGAGAATTGACATTACAGAGCTTAGAGTCTCAGTGTTGCCTTTCTTGTGAGCTTTACAGATCAAGACTCCTAAGGCATGAGGAGGACTGAATAAATCTTTCTCTCAAATAAATTAACTGAAAAAATTCTAAAATATTTATAAACTGGATTTTCTGTCTAACATGGAATAACGCACAATGATGTACCAGGCATATGAGTCATTTGGAATGATCTGGACAACGTTCATCACTTTGGAGTGGCTGCACCACTCCTAGCACCACTCCTACCACACACAGTAAAATCTTTTACCAACGGTACAAGAACTTTCAACACACATAGAAGAAACTTGCAAACATGGATTCAAGACCCACAAAGAAAGTTTTGCTTATCAAATGGTGGATGTCTTAGAATTGCATCCCTTTTAGTAACTAACAATTACACGTTGTTACAGGACATACAATTTTGTCAATCACTGTATGCTATTAATGTCAGTGAAACTAATGAATAAACTAGATGCTAATTTTTTAAGCTATTCTGCTGTAGACAAATTTGAAGACCCTCTTTCTCTTCTAAATGATATGAAGCAAAAGTAACCTGGACATATAATGCAATCAGCTTTATAATTGACAAGCATGATTACATTTTTGCAATAAAATATATGCCACTACCTCAGCAAATTGTTGCTTAATGCCGTACGAACCTGGCATTAATGAAGAAACTGAAAAATTAACAGCAGCAGCAGCTTTAAGTACAAAAATCATCAATGCATATTTGAGACTAATGTGATTAAGAACAACATGATGTGTGAACACAGATTGCTTCTTGGTTCAGCATTTCTCATTTTTATACAGCTTATAAGATTGTTGTTTTTACTGTATTGCTAACCTAGTTTAAAAACATTACATGCCCATTCTATTTCCTAAGCCAAGCAACATTTATATTCTTGGGATTATATTCTATTAGTGCAGGCAGATGAATTTTTCAAACTTGTTTATCCTAGAATTAGATGAACATGAGTTTGCAATATTTCAAAGCCATTTAAATATTTTGAAATAGGGTACTGCAATTAAGGGAATGCCCACAGAATTAGAACAGGTTCAAGAGGAATAGAGTATGGTTCTTCTTGCAAAATCATTAGAGGGTATGTGTGCAATGACCAGTCCTTAGTCATATTGTTTCAAAAGTAGATAATGACTGTCATGAGATACACATTATATATAATGATATACATTATATATTAAAAATACTTTATATAAATAGATGCATACATATATATGTGCGCGCACACACACCTTAATTGGAGTAAGGACTTGAATATGACTTTCTTAATGTCCAGCTGACAGTTCTAATCAACAGATTCAATCTCTCTTTCCATCCCTCTCCACCCAACCCAAACAATTATTTACATAATTTTGGTTTCAAAGGAAGGTACTGAAGGATATCACCCCAAAATGCTCAGAGACCTGGATTTGTGTCCCTGTGCTAATATTCCCTTCCAGGTGAATACTCACCCCAATGGACAATTTTCTAAAATGGAGCAAGAAATTTCTTTCTTGGTGTGTGTGGGTTTTTTATCCATTTTAATGAGAGATACTTAATCTATGCACCTAACTCTAGAAAAAGATTGCTTTCGGGAATACTGAGAAGAGATGGACGCTTCTGTCCTGTCCAGAGCCAAGGACAGTTCTACTTACAAGCAGTACAGGACTGCTCCTCTCCTTCCATTCCCTAAAACTTTATCCTCTATCTGCTTGCATGTATGAATCCTACTCCTACTCCTTTTTTGAGGTAAGGGTTTCATGCAAGTCCCAGTGCGGATTTAGTCTTTTATTATGCTCTAAATTATTGCCCCTTTCAGATTTCAAGGAGTGTTTAGACTACTGGCATTTTGTGAAAGAGATCATTTCTTGCCACACTATGTACGGTGTCTTGCTTCATGGGGTCCCATGGTCATGTCTGGCTGCTACCATGATATGTACAATTTCTCTTCATATAGTCATTTCTTAAAAGCAGTCTTCAAAATCATAGATATTTCAAAGGATCCTTCTGCTGAGACAAATTTAACCTCGCAAAGAACCTAAGGACTTCAGTAACACTGAAGTCATTCATATGACTGTAATGATGTTGCTGGACTAGGACAACCTCCTGTACTTGAACACTCCCAAATCACAGGTCCTAGTGAAGAAAGGCTGTGTTTATCCAAAGAACATTTGCTTTTCCTCTGTCCCCTGCCGATCGAAAGCTACACTTACCAAGAAGTATTGCTCCTGGGAGGAAGAAACTAGTTCAGTTTGCATGGCCCATCTACTACTCCTAGAGATCTCAGCTAAGGCTGCCAGCTGCGGTGTTAACTGGAGTGAGTGCTAGCAACCAGGTGGTGGAAAACTCACAGCACATAGAGCACAGGATTTCTCAGAAACATTTTTTCCTATTCGGTCTCATGTGACTTTGCACCTCCAAACTGTATGTTATTTGGAAATTTGATTAAAATGCTACTTTCACATTTGAAATTTGAAAACTATCATTTGTTCCAGTATAAAAAGTTAACTCAGAGAAGAGACAGCTTTGCATTTAAAAATAGGCTACTTTTTTCAGTGAAAATAATTTCTTTTGAAAAAAAAAAGAAAGAAATTCAGCTTCACCCTAGCTGTGCCAAACAGCTTAGCCAAATCCTTAACACTATACATGGGATTCATTCTCTGAAGCTTGACTGTCCCATGAACATACATAGGCATATATTGTTAGAAATTCTTAATTATATACTTTAAAATCTTGCTGTTCTCTTGCATAATACTGATGGTGATGATAGGTAGTAACAGCAACGTTTGTTTTAAGATCTCAGCTGGAACGTTATATTCCATTTTGTCATATCTCTGCAGGAAGACATGGAGCAAAAGAAAGGAGTCTATAGGAGACCAAAAAAGATGACCAGAGATCTAGAAACTATGAGTCATGATGAAAGATTGAAAGAACAGTAAAACTTAGTTCAGAGAAGAGAAGATTGAGGAGAGAGATGATAATAATCTTCAGTATAATTAGAGCCCATCGTAAGACAGAAGCTGCTACTGTTCTCCATGCCCACCAGGACTAAGACAAGAAGCAATCAATTTACATTGCCACAAGTCAGATTTAGACTTTAGAAAACTTTCTCATGCTGAATGACAATGAAGTGCAAGACTCTTGTCTGCGGAGTCTGTGGAATCTCTGTCAGTGGAAATTTTTATGAGAATGCCAGGTAGGAATCAGAGAGGAATGTTTTAAAGGTATTTCTGTCTTAGATAGGGGCATATAATCTCATAATATCCCTTCTTCCATGTATATTAAGTTCTTTTTTTCCTTGCACTATAGATGGGCATATTCCTTAGATTCTGCCCTAGCACAGCATCTTTCGAATATCACAGGATGTTAGAAAACTACGAGCAGGTGACACCAGGTAGCAGTGAGATGGGTAAGGGGCATGTGCACATCATGGTAACCATCTGACATAAAGTGGCAATGAGGATGACTCACATTTTTGAACTAAAATTATGCTAATTGGAAATTTGTCCATATAATTGCAACCTTTCACCAGAAGTGCATATAATAGTGTGCCATGATTATGAAAAACATAGATATTAATTTAAAACATTACAGTGAAACTTGAATCCCTCAGGAATACTATGACATTGTAAAAAGCCATTTGAGACAAAATTTGGTTCTAATTTAATAGATAGATTAAAAGTCACTCTTTAAAGGACCCATATGATCTTAAATTACCTAATAACCATCTACCTGTACCATTTAATTGCATAAGAAAAAAACGAGTAGGTTAATCTGTGAAGACTAAGGATCAGCACTAGCTAATGTCCTAAGCAAGAAGATAATTGTGACGGTTTGTTCTTGCGGTGCTCCCTGCCGTTTACGGTATGCGCACATAAACTAAGTATAGAATTGATTATGACCAACTTCTCCAGCTGGAGACATGGTCAGAACTGGATCTTAGGAGACATTTCTGGACTGGTCATAGCTGGCACTGCGGAACTATATAAAGACAGTGAGAACACCACCAACCAATAAACATTTTACATTGTTGATATTATGGTGTCACCTAAAAAAATCCCCAGCAAATATTAAGACGCTACTGGGCAAGGCAGCACTTACCATAAAACTTACCATCATAATTAGCAAATAATGGTAGAAAGAAACTATCAATACTACTGCAAGCAGAAGGACAGGAAAACTTAGGTGCCTAAGTCAGAAAGCTATCTCTTCCTTTGACACTGTAGGGAGTCTAAGCCACATAACTTGGAGGTCTAAAGTAACACAGCACAGGATATCTCTTGCATCTCCACAATGAATGGATTAGCACCTGCCTCAAGTCACCCACTCAGATTCTCAGAGTGGCAGGAAATGAACCTATATCTCTCTCTTATGAACCTAGTCTCCTGCCCCTATTTAACTTACCTTCTAGCAGTCTTATATTGTCCACACACATTTGTTTGCACTTTTTAATAAAAATAAAAGAAATAGTTTTGTTAATGGAGGCCCATCTTGCCATCCTGTTGAGGTATTAGTTGGGTAAAACCAATGTTTCCAAGGTGGAGAACAACATTTTTCCAGCTACATCAAACCAAGTCACTGCAGATTACAACCTACTGCCTTAACTTACCGTATCTCTCAGGTTGATTTCAGGCAAGTGCCTACACTTGCCTGGAATAGGAATAAGCAGCTCAGGGAAGTAGGAGGGGCATGCTTCTGTTTTGCCCAGTGAGGAGTTTGACTACTGTGGCTTCAGACCCACGCTAGTCATTTTTTGAGCAACGAAATTGGAGCAGTTTCAAAAGATGTCAAAATACTGGATTTGATATATCAAAAAACTTTTTGAGTTTTTAGTTCAAAGCAACATATGATTTTAAACTGTTAAAGGATAGTAAAATACACCGTATTACATTCCAGGTAAATAAAATATTTCAGCCAACCTTCAATGCATTTGGAATAGGAGGGGCGGCTACCTCTTTATTCATGCCTGGCAGTGAACTGAAACATCAGTTGCTTACACCATCTCAGTGCAAATCTGTACTTCTCAAACTGGACAGTTTTCTGCCTGCAGAGAAAAGAACGAGGTGGAACTAAACGGGTTCCATGGCGGAGGGGTTGTCTTTTGGGGAGGGCAGGGGGGAGGGATGCTTTGCTTGTGGAATTTTTAGGGTTTGAGATTTTATTTTAACTTCACTAAGAGGACTACCTTATGAGTTGAACTTTCTTGTGTGTTTTCACTTTTCTCAGCAATTCATGTTGACATTGAACACTCCTCAGACACAGAGAGGATACAAAAAGGAAGGAGAACTTGTTCAGAAATACTAGGAGAGTTTTGTTCTTTCTGTTCGATTATGAAGGACTCAGCCCAGACTTCCTTCACCTCCTTATACAGCTGCCTAGTGAGTGTGGCAGACAGTCTAACAAGGGCAATTCTTTCTGTTGTCAGATTAGTATGGTTGACTCTTCAACACATTATTTCTTTGGCTCTTCTGTCACAGAATGTATCCATTGACTGCCAGTGCATCACTGCATTTCTAAATTCTCTAACAGAGCACTGTAGCTTTGCCCACTTCTGCAAACCCCCTACTGTTCACGGTTTTACTCCTGTGAGGGAATTTTATGATTAAAATGGAAGCACTCAATTCCACCACTGTAATTAGTTACAGCCAAACAGCTGTTTCCATCTTACACCCATTTATTCAAGGGCTGAGTAATATTTATACCCAAACTAACTTTGGCAAAACTGCCTTCAGAGTGAAAGGTTCTTTTTCTGATTTACAGAATAATGTTTAAAATGTTTTTAAAAATCCATTCAGTCATTTTGTAATTACGAGTATCAATTTCAATAAACATGAATGAGAAGCCAAGATCCTTATGTTCAGAGCAGAAGACATTTATCCTGTGTCTACATTCTATTCCAATTACACCAAATGCTTAATGATGTAAGCCTAATCACTCCCTGGAATGGATAGCGCTCCCATCGACTACTGATAGTTCTCCATCACTAGAAGACTATAACCTGATAATTTAGGGCAAAGATTTATTCCAGGCTTCAACTACTTACAAAGTATTTTATCCATAAAAGTGCAAGTTTATGTTATAGATTTTACAAATAACCCAGTGCCTCAGTTTGGATAACACTCTGTTTTTCAGTCCCTTTCAATATACTTTCTTATAGCAGCATACCATGGAGAAGCTATGAGATTTAATTCTGATAAAATATTTAATATATCTTGAAAAGCCCTTCAAGTATCAAGAAATCGCTACTTTGTTACTCTTACTTTCTTTTGGTGTCCAGGAGACATTTAAATAACATGTTAAAAACGTACAGCAGCCTCACTGAAGAACATGTTTAACATGGCTGAGCTACGAAACCAACAACAGATCCAGAGTCCTTTGCCATTGCCTTCAGATTGCTATGGGTTTTTAGAAGCTGTTAGTCTATTTGAATAAATATGGACATTTGAATAAATAAATATAACAAAACCACTTGAGAACATATAAAAACTGCTTGAAAAATGCTGTCTTATTATCAAAAGTGGTATGTGTCTCTTTCCTGCGTAGTTGTACAGGTGATTCACACAGACTTTATTTTAGGTATTTGTTATACATCACAGCAAAACATCAGATCTATAGACACTTTATAAAATATACTTCCTTGCAAGATCTGGCTTTTTAAAAATCAGGCATGACCTGCAAACCTAATTTGCTTACGCAAGTCCATGTGCAAAATTTGTCCACATGCACATGAAGTACCTGTTGCACAGTGACCATGTTTTAGAATCGCGTACTTCTGAGAACCTATTGTAAGCCATGCAACCAATTCAGTTGTAGCAGCACATTGTCAGCAAGGTTCACTGGGAGTGAATTTACCCTCTCATCTTCAATTTTGAGAAAGAAGCCTGGGCAAATTAATTCACCACAAGGGAAAAAAAAAAAAAAGAGAGAGAGAGAGGGAGAAAGCAAGGGGGGGAGAGAGAGAGAAGAGAAGAATGTTGAACTCTCTACAGCATGCTTTTACAGTGGAGATTTAAAATTCAGGATAGAAAATAGGTCAAAAAGTTACATAAAATCCTCACAGACTCTTTTAAAATAAGTTTTAGGGCCTTCCATAGCTCCTCATTGTGAGGTTAACCGCAGTCAGTAGTCTATGATGTAATAATTTTCTTTACATTTCATTCCCATGATGGATCTACTTGTCTGTAAAACTGTTACGTTGTCAAAAGACAGTTCTCCAACTTGTTCTCTGTCACAGCTTAATGTCTGCTTGACTAGATTTTTCTTTACTCTTAGATAATACCCTCAAAAGTATTGTCAATACTTACTTTAGTGTTTTCTGTTCAGATGCATCATCTGATGCTATAAAAACAAGCCATCCTAAAGATCGTAACTCTGATTTTGCTTGGTGTAACAGTAAAAGTGTGAAAGCTCATTTCAGTTTTGATTTTAGTGTGGAATGCCTGACTTTATTAGGAACATCTTCCAGGAAGGTGAAGCCTATTTTACCTACCTATAGCCTTACAGGTTGGGATTCATGAATATGATCTAAAGCCCTTTGACAGCTTGTGTGGCCTCAAGTGCTGCACTGTTTTATCCAAGACAGCAGGAGAGTGTCAGAATAGCAACAAGCAACAGCCTTCCAGTTAGTAAGCTGCCAGCAGCTCTTCCACAGCATTTACAAAGATTGCTGGGGCAGCAGCACACCAGCTGCATCATCTGCCATTTCTCCACTGGCTGGTTGGTCTCCATGCAACCTACAATGCCAGCCCAGGAGAGAGGCCTCTTCTGTTGAACATGTAGCAGCCAGTGGGTGAAGAGCACTCCAGCTCAGCTGCTCAGCCTCTAACATCTCAGCATAAAACATCTGGTGCAATTAAATGGAGTAGAAAGTCTTGAACGGCTCTCCAAAGCAGAAATCACCTGTAGAGTTCACTGCTACGCAATCATTGCCCAGTCTTGCTAAAATGGAAGTCAGGGAGAGCTCCCATTCACTTCAGTAGCAGCACGGTAGAGCATTTTTAATCTCTAATGTGCGTTTGGACTTCAGGAAATTGGTCGAAATTCATAATATCTAAATGAATAAAATTTTTTGCAACATGTTGTAGGATTCTGCTTTTCCTTCCCTTTACTTTTTTTTTTTTTGTAAAACATTTTTGATATGTCATATGGGTATTTACTGCTTAGTTAAGTATATCTAACCTCTCTGAGGAAGACAGTTTAGTTGTCAGGCTGCTAGTATCAAGGGGGCTGATAATAAGTTCCTTTTAACTAGAAACTGACATTCTGTATTAGTGTCTGCTCTGAGACTAGCAAGTTAAAACCCACCTGTAATCAAGGAGGAAGGACTCTTAAAAAGTTCCCAGCAGCATGAACTCATTTTCATTAAATCAGTGTTACTGCAATTAAAGTACTAAATACTTGCTATACAACGATGACATTCCCATTATGTTCACTACTTCTCTTTCTTCAGGAGAAAAAAAAATTTTTTTGCTTAGAAAAGGTTCAGGACTGGCAGCTCCAAAGAGTAAAGTTCTTTATTTACGGACAGAAAAGATATTGTATGAGCAATAGCAATAAAAGCTGCCCCACTACTACTTCTCAATTAAAGCCCCACCTGCTGGGCCACTTCCTTCAGCCTTCAGCCACTGCTCTAAGCCCGACCATCCCTTGGTTTCAGGTGAAGATTCAGGCACAAATGCCGGTCTTTTTGGCAGGTCACGGTTGTCCCTATTAGCAGCCTGCTGCCGAGTACCTGAACCAGGATAAACTTCAAGTGCAGACAAGAGCACAGAACTGCATATGCAAAAAGTAAGTATTTGTTAAAGAATTAGTTCGTTTCAAATTCACCTTTAGCTAATCATTCCCTAGATGAAAGAATACTGCTGATACACAGATGACCCCAATTATATTTCTGTTAATGCATGAAGGAAATCTGCAACTACTTTCCACCCTTCTGCAATCAAACACTGATTTCGCAAGAATAGAATTTGATATATGTGAGCATTACACTCTATATCCTTTGTTTAACTATTAAAATTATAAAACTTCAAAATCTAATACTACCTCCAAATCTCACAGACAAATGAAATATCAGGACACAAACTCGGACTCATCCCATACTGGCATGGATGCACAAATTTAATGAGTGATCTGGACACACATGCACACACATTCCTGCTCCAGGTCCTAACTTGGATACGGAGATGATCTTCCCTTTGCTTCTTCCTGGTAGAGCCACAAGACTCAGAGAGGCTGTGAGATGGTGGCTGAGCTACCTGATAAGAAGCCCATAGCTGCTGTAGGCAACAGTGAGTATAAGCAATCAGTGTCTGATCCCAAAACAAACCAAACAATGAGAAGAGCAGCTGCCACTGTCCAATTTAAGACTCCTTGAACAGGACCAAAGGCAGGCCTGTAACAGCTGGAGGAAGAAAAGCACGAGCTGAAGTAAATGGAAGAGCTACCAGCCTCAAATAAAGCCAAATGACAGCAGGCAGCCAGAGCACAGAGCTTGCGCCCACGTGGAGCAGAGAAGAGCGCTCTTTGATGTGCACAGCCTCTAGGATCCCACAGCTCCCAGGATATCTGGAAGTGGCCTAGAGAGATCTTGTGAACAGGGACGATACATCTCTGCTTAGTTTTTTTCAGTTATCTATGAATCCAACTAAAATAGTCCATTAGAGCATGGATTGTCTACATCTTGTTTGCTGCTCAGATTTATAGCTTTGATAACATGTTGGCATTTAGAAAATAAACAATCTTCTGGCTTAACAACACAGTATCTGCCACTCTTCTGCTTGCTGCTTTGAGCAAGTCTGGATGCAATACTTATACTCCTTCATCCCTTGCTAGACAGCTAGAACAGTCAACAGCAGAACTAGCTAATGGTGATCTACATGGGCTGTCCACTGAACTGTTAGAGAAAATGTCTGAACAGCTCAAGAGCTAGACTGAAGAAAAGTTTAAAAAAAAGCTTTGGAATACCTTAAATATTTTTGTTTTGTGCTGAAACAAAACAAATATGAAAATAAGACTTTATTTTCACATACTTTGACTTTTTTCATGGTGCTCAATTTTGAAACAAAATCTCAATTTCCAGCAAAAACAATTTGTTTCCAAGGATAAAAAACAAAATGTTATCACAAAAAGTTATTTGATTCTTTCACACTTCATATTCAGCTGCAGCTGTTTTCCACTTTCCATTTTAATTTGCAAATCATTTTGGTCAATCTCACACTGCATTTTTCAGCAAACAAATGGCTCGCATAAAAAAATGCAATCCCTTACTCGTTTATCCTACTAAGACTCCTGCTGTATTTCAAAGCACGAACTCCAAGGCCTTTGAGACAAGGGAAGCACATTTGGGGTATGTAGGGCTGAGGATAACATCTATGGAAAAGGCACCTTTTACCTTAGAAATTTATTGTGTCTCATGCAACAATAGCCATTGATAAAAGGCCTTAAGATAGAGTCAATAATATGTGTGAACAAGAGGAATACTGAATTGCAGATTACTGAAACACGGAAGAGTGATTATTGCAACATTCTGCCTGCTATCGTCTGAAATATCAATAGAAAACTCAATGCCACTGACAGGATGGCTTAGTATCATTTTCTCTCGACTTGCACAGTAAGAAACTGGAAATGTTTTTGTCAAGTCATTTTGAATTACTAATAGGAGCAGTTAGCTCAATGATCCAAAAAGTATAGTATGTGAAAATTTTCCATAAAAATAAATTTGGAATGCAAACTGTTACAGAAAAGTAAACGATAAAAGGAAATGAGAGTTTCTTTCAGGATGATTTTGCATTGCAAATGCTTCCCTAGAACTGAAGTATCTTGCTATAAATTACCCAGGATAGCTGGAAACTCATAAAAAAGAGAGAAATTACCAATGTACGGCAGAATGAGAAGATAATGCAGTCCTGTAAGTCCTGAAAAGGTGAAATAATTTACACCTGTAGAAAAAAAAAATCATACTGATTTCCTGAAAAACTAAATGACTGTCTGGGTCAATGCAAGTTTAAAGTCAAGGGCTTAATCCAATGCCTGCTCAAGTCAGTCGAAATCTTTTAACTGTCTCTAAGAGATCTTAGACCGAGCCGTAAGAGACAGGGAACTGAGGTTAGGGTCTCAAAATATTTCTGTGTTGTAACATTTTTACTTGCAGCTGCATGTCTCTCCTATCTGCTTGCATCTTCTGCACAGCCCTATTTGTTTTATCACTCGTTTCCTTAAATATGTCTAGGTCTCTCACAGAAGGGAAAATACAGGCAAATATGTGAACCACAGATCAAGTGGCTAGCTAGATATGACATCTTGGAAAATTGAACAATTCATCATTACGATGGACAAAATAGTTTCAATAATAGAATTTGCCCAAACCTTGGCTAGAAAATCCAAACAAACCATATGAGTCTAAGATGAGCCTTTGTCCCCCACTGAGCAGCCTGAGTTCCCAGGTACCCAGAGCTGGTCAAGCTGAGTAAGAGTCCACAGAAAATCATTTTCCTCTAGTCCTACACAGCAGAAATTTCTGGCATTGGTTTATGCTTCACTACTTCTCATAGCCAGCATTTGACACTGATCGCCATGTCCATGCTGCACAGGGACTCCACGCGTACTCGACACTAAGTGCACCTCCACCAAGCCTGTCTGGTGGATCTGTGTGGACAGTGTAACAAAAATGTGGGAGCTACAGGTATAGTTCTCCATATACCCTCTAAGTGCCAAGATTTTAATTTGGTACTGAATTCTGTGTAAGATCGTTTGCACTGCTGTAGCAAGACCAGCACACAGAGCATTGCTCCAGGACACAGCGCCCGCCAACGAGCTGGCCGGCACTTCCACACGCCGCGTCACATAGGTGCTGTTTTCAGGTACAAGTGGATTAAGCAAGTCCATTGCAAAAAGCTGTTGGATGGAGAAACTGTGCTTCTCATAAAGCTAACAAACCACCACAACACTGAAAAATATTGTGAAACAAAGCATAACTGGCAATCCAAAATTTTACAATGATTGTATTTTTCAGGAATCATACAGTCCTCAGCGCATCTCTAGCACTAAGTTCTACCGGAAAGGACATAAAATAGCACTTATATTGATACTCTGTAGCACAAAAAAAAAAACCTTGACATCACAGGAAAGAGATTGAACGATTTGATTCACAGCCGCATTACTCTCAATTCATAACAGTGTAACTCTTATTGCTTTAAAGGGAATTTATGCCAGCATAAAACTGGAGTAACATAGCAGTAAATCAGGCTCAGAATTTAATATTCATGCTGGTTCAGCTCAGTTTTATTTAGTGCAGGTGTTCACTTAATTTTGATGATGGGATTTTTGGGGAGGGGACAGTCTGCAGTTAGCTCATTCCTACTGCTTGGTAGGCTCAAGTCACTACAACACCAGTCATACTTCTGTGTTCTTCAGAGACTGCTGAACATCTATTTTCTTTTGTCTAGAGTCTACAATGCCTTCACTTAACTACGAGTACTATTTTTCCTTTGCTACATTTAGAGTATCTCAAAAGCAGCAGCAAAGGGTACTAATATAATAATTGAAAGACCACACAGAGGTAATGTAAAAAGAAAAAAAATGGGAGAAAAACATGTAAAAAGCTCACAGGAGGGAACAAAGACACAACAACAGGCGGCAGCAGCAGTTTTAACTTGCCTGCCAGTTTTCTATAGCGCAATCAAATCCATTGTCTGAAAGCCACAGGTGCACAGCACATGGAACAGAGAAAAACGCAATGGGGAGTGATGACAGTTAACTTCTGAGCCCACGCTATGTTCATCTCAACGTTCATTTGTGCATCTGTTATGTGCTGAGTTTTTGTCTTTAATTTTTTTTTTTTTTTAATTTTCAGCTGCTGATTTCAGAGGCATTTGAGCAGCTAAAGATCTGCACCTACAATGCAGTAAGCTAGAGCATCTGGGCTTTAGGAAGGAGAAAGCTGCTCAGGAACCCTAAACGCAAAGCCACTCTCTGTGTTTACCGGCCAGGTAGCCAAACAGCTATGACTTCACATTGGTGATGGTAGATATTGTCAATTCAGCTGCCAAGTAACTGCCAAGTATGATGTTAATCAACTCAGTTTTCAATAGAACTGTAACAACACAAATATGGATTTTGTGTGGAGTGCAAAAAAGGCTGTATGGGAAAATTATCAAATGCCTTATAATAATGAATGGTGACATTATTATAATGGATAATTTCACTGTTTCTTACAGATCAGGTCAGTATGGATTACACTTGGATGATAATCTTTTGATCTCAGATGTTTTCTCCATCAATAGGGCGCTTACTGAAATTAGATGCAGGCTGACCTCTTCTTCTCTGTTTTCATCACTCTCCAATCAGTGGGAGGAAATTAGCCCCCCGGGAATGTCTGATTCATATTGGCTCACTGTGTTATTTCAGCTGTGAAATATGCTAATGAGCTAATATCAACTTTCCTAGCAGAAAATACACATATGTCACTTTAAATTTTTGGCCAGGAACCAGCATTTCATCATTTTAGGCAACGTCTATCACTACACTGCAGCAAAGGAAAAACCCAAAAAATTAAAGACAAGTTCAATCCACCTAAAGAGCAGAATCTCATGCAGCCTCCTTCCAATACGTAATGCAGATCAGCACACACATCATTTGCTGGGGAAATTAGTTGTCAGATTACGTTCTGTGTTTTCCCAGTCCGCCAGAACAGGGCAACATACCAAGAAGCTTTGAGGATAATTAATTTCTCAAAGGAAAAAACAGCACTGAATGACCCAGGTTTCACATGCTCTTGAGGAACTCACCTGTGACCCACAGACATACAAACAAGTGGCCTAATGAAGGACAAGCGTACACAAAGGAGCCAACTTTACAATTATTATGAGTTTTCTGTTTCAGGGATGAATCCCTCCCCTTCACACGTGCAAACAGAAAAATCCCCTCACCCCACAGTAGCAGGGTAACCGGCAGGCTTTTAGAACAAAAACAATTTAAGGTTGACTACACTAGTGTGTTTAATCATCTCTGAGACCTTCTCACGAGGTTTCAGATAATAAAAGCCTCCCTCCCCTTCGTTCCCCACCACCACCATCACTTTGGGGAAAATTTAGGTCAGTTTCACTACAAAAAGATTTGTAAAGTCTCTGCAAAACTTGCAAAGCTTTCAACTTTTCCAAAATAAAACATACCATTTAGAAAAGAGAATATCCCAATATTTACTAAATCTATCTGTTTTTGAATAAACTTTCAATTGGAGTCTGAATTTGAAGGAATTTTGAGAAAGTTCAGTTACTAAAATGGGTCTTCAATAAATAGGTAAATCTTCCTCACCCCCCAACTTTGGGTTAGCTTTTAGAAGATCAGTAGAGGTCTGTAGTGCAGTATTACTTGCAAAGTGAAGTACCTGTGTTTTCATATAGACCATTTCAGGACAGAGAAATGTCTAAGTCTTTAAGATTTAGAGCAGATTATACAAAGAAGGCCTTTCCTTTTCTGTTTTTTACTAGCCAGTTACCAATAACACATTCTGCATCCCATAAGGCCCCTTGAAAGGACTGAAATCACAAGCATTTGAAAGCACAAAAAGAAGCTATTTCACCTATCAGAACAAGAGTTACAGATAGAAAAAAACTGAAGAGTAACTTTTCCCTCAACAGGCCAAGCTTCTTTATTTCTGGTGCTTAAAAATATAACTGGCAAAGATCCATTATCTGGCTAGAACTAGCCAAAAAGTTTCACAGGGCATATTGAAAACTAAAAATTATCTTTATTTTTTTCTCCTATTTCCTTACTGTGCAATTTTTCAAAATGTCTTCATCTTACAAGAAGAAGCCCTGCAATTCTGTTGCCTGTTATTCCTTTTCTAAAAACGGGGAATTAGCTTGAAAGTGTTACACAGACGCAGAAGTGAAGCTTAAAACAAGAAAAAAATGGAAAAAATACTATCTGTAGTATCATTTGATATACTGAAAACCTGCAAAACTTAAATTCATAAAAACATTGGAAGTTCAAAGTTTAAAAGTTTACAGAAGTGATAATCAAATATTTCTACTTCACTGACTATAAAAACATGAATTTAAATACAAGATTTTTCAATTGATATTAATTTCTAGACTGACTTTGGTTATCTGAGCAGTTACGGAGCTGGCTGAAGATTCATTCAAAGTATAATATTTGGATCCAAAATTTCTGAATGTTCGAAAGAAATTGGAGCTGGAATTTTTTTTTCAGTCCTTTTGTGCTGACATCTGAACTGCTAACCTCTCTAGGCTTTCTTTTTTTGCCTATATCTAACATTAACAGAGTTATTTTAATACTTACTTCAGTATTGCTTTTTGAGGTCTTGTTGCATGAGAGTAATTTATACTTTCTAGGCAACCCAATATCAAAGTTCTGCAAGGAATGAAAGAGATTAGTCCCTTTGCCTGAGCTCTGAAGCTGCTGCATAAGAAGCTGATTGTCATTAGTGCAGAGACAAATCATTCTTTCTCTCTTAACCACTTCAGAAGCTTCCTAGATCTCTGCCTGTTGACTACATAAATAGCAAATACATCATCCAGCACTCTCAAACCAGCTACACACAACGGCGTATGAATCATTGCTGATCCTTTCATATGCCATTTGCTTTATTGAGGGTGAGTGGATCCAGAAAGGAGAAAATCCACAGTACTACTTACAAATTACGTTTCCTTTGTCTCATTGTGTTCTTTTTATTTCCATTCTTGTTTTTCTATTATTTCTCTTTCTTAACGCTATGATCGCAACACTAAATACTGATGAGATCATAGCTAGTGGTTCAAATTCAAACCTAGGTTCCACTTACTTTTTCAAATACCAGTTTAAGGGCTGGTCAGTGATCACTCGGACACTCTACGAGCAATATTTTAAAATTATAGTGATTTAAAAGTTTGCTGCTTTCCATTTAGCAGTTTCTGAAAAACAGATGGAGAAAGAGAAGTTTGGAGTTTCACGTTCCACTTGAGCGATTTTGCAGTACCCATAGACACTACGTGGTTTTAGCATGCAGCAATCCTCAACATGTATTGTAATGTCTGAAGAACTGGATATTGGCAAGAACACTGCATTTTGACAATATACTGGTGCGCAATGCAACTAGGACCACAGATTGTGGACATTCAGTGTATGGTTATCGAACATGAACACAGACTTCTGCCTATGTACTTGTGCAAGGCATGACTAGAGCCATAGAGCTCAGTTGAAGAACACAGATAAGACCTTCTGGACATGTTGGTGCCAGATGCCTATTGTTTGGCTCTTTAGAATCATTTCTGGTAAAGATAAAACTCTTCCTAAACAAAATATACCCTCTCTCAACCTCCCCAGACTCCCTGCAACCAGACATAGCCACTTATAAATATTCTTATTGTAAAATTCTTTAACTAAGAAAAATTACTTTTTTTACTACTCCATCATTTTTATTGGCTGTTTCTAAAACAAGCATGACGTTTTATGACTGTTCTACTACAATACCAATTCCACTTTATTCGCGGATATCAATACAAATGGATCAGAACTTGGCACAGAGATGCTTTGCTCATAAATTACAATGTGTTTTTTCTATGATTGCAGTCACACCATGTCCTTTTTCATTTCATTTCACTTCTATTTTGAATTCCACACACCCTCCAATGACCAGGAACAGAACTATTTATACAGGAAACCAGGACAATTCCTCATCTATACCATATGCACTTTTATCATATAACTATACATATAAGTGATGGTATCTCTGTCATTCCTTCATCAATAGGACACGTGAACACGAAAACTTATTTTGTGATAACAGTCGAAGGTACCGTTCAGAACTCTTCTGCATAGGCGAACTGAAATCTTGGCTACCTTGAAATCACTGGGACTTCGGAAAATGAGATCAACTGAATCAGAACTTCATTCTTAATCCTTCACTGCCAGTTGTCAATACAACATACAGCATCATTCTTTCTAGTGTCTCTCACAACAAACGTCTTGTATTTTTATTGAAATTACAGTAGCATGACCCTGTCTTTCTACGTTCTGCACAAAACACATAATGGAAACAATCACTGTTCTGACAAGTTTCAAATAGACATTCTCAAGTAAAGGAGACATTCCCATTAATTGTATAAAAAACAGCGTCACATATTTTTTTTAGATTACATGAGCCAAAGATGGAGCATGAATCTAGACTTTTAGTAGCTTTGTCTCACACCTTTACCTGCAAGCCTTGTTCCTCCACTCTCCTATATATTCTTACAGTATGTTCACGCAACGTACCGTGCTATATACCACCTAATACACTAACGCAAACACACATGAGGTAGTTTTTCTACTTATGCTTACGGTTGATGCCGATAGAATCATATTGCTGCAGTTCACATTAGCGCTAAGATCAAAAGACGTGGGATAGCTGTCAGCAACCATGGAATCCGGTATCAAGTATAAGTATATTTGCAGTATACCCAAATTACTCATTTGAGAGAAATGTGTCTTTGGGTATACCTGTCCTTTTACTTTCAGATTGAAAAGGCAGCTAGAGTTTTGTGGAACTGCATTTATTACCAATGGTTCAACATGGTTTTAGAGCTTTTTCGGTGTTAAAGCATACAGTATTTTTTGTACAAGTCTCTGCTGCTAAAGCCTATCTGCCTACCCCATTAATAAAGTCTGCCGTGCATATTAAGAAGGGCTAGAATTTCAAAGAATGTATGTACAAATATTTGAAGGTAGGTTTGAGGCCCTTGAAGTTTTCATTAGAATTTTGCCCTGAGTTCCAAAAACAGCTCTGGGGAAGACTTCACTCTAAAAAGGCACAAAAATATAAATTAAATTACAAGAAAGCTACTTCTGCCTGTGTCAAGGTGAGTTAAATGCCACATACTATTCATGTATACATAGCCTTTTCCAAAGACCTCTGTGAGGCTTTCATGATCTTCAAGGGACACTTGATCAGGCTATGAGCCACTCCCACGGAAGTTCTGTTTTCAAGAATTTTTGTTAAATGAAAGTCCAGATGACTTCAATGGGAACATTAATAGATCCTGTGGAGTTAACAGCAAGACTGAGATAAATATAAGGAATAATTATCTGCAAGTCTTTTGGTCAGTTCCCAGACATTTTTTATTCATCTCTGCTGGAACCTTGACTTGTTTGCTTCTTCAGGAGTGCAGATGTGAATGAGTTACTGTTCAAAAGGTTCTGGAAAACAGCTATGCCTCAGTTCATACTCAGATATGAAAGGGGGATTTAGAGATGGATATGGTTATCTGTCATTCATAACAGTTTTATCCATCTACAGTTCAAAAACTTTCTCTTCCACAAGCAGAGAAAAAACAAATAATCCAGAGTGAAAAATGTGTTTTTCAAATGATTACAAACAATTGAAATCTAAGTCTGCTTGTGGATATTTCATTAATAAAGGGCTAAATTTATTAGAAATTTGTTGGTTTAATAATTTCTCTAACTCTTGTAACTAGCAAGGGGCACAGTCCTAAAACAGATGATTATTTATGTCCTCTGAAGGACAGACTTCTTAAAAAATATTTTTTTTATTTAGCATAGCTAGTTGTTACTCTGCAGAGCAAAAGAGAAATAAAACATATCTGTGCAATGCAAAGCTGTATATTGAATATATTCCTTTCATATTAGTTATAATCAGAGGACCATACATTTATCAATCCCCTTTTATGTTTCAGAACTGAAATGCTGAAAGCTGCCAAAACAATATACATTTTACTTTACTATTGTACTGAAAACAGATGCACGCTGTTTGTAATGCAAGCGTGAAACACTCTGGCACAAGACTACAATTAATCTTGACCCATATGAAAGTAGGAAGATCTTAAACCCTTTATCCTAATAAGACTTTCTGAGCATTAATAGCAACTCTAATCCTTTAGTCATTAATTCTCCCATGCTACAAATCTGAATGTAATTAAGAACAATGTATTGCTGCCCTTATGTTGAAGAAAATGTCATGCTGATGTGATTGATTACGTTTATTTAAACTGTAGATGGCTGACACTTTCCAGTGATACTTCATTCAAATTTTATTACCATTTTATGCATCTAGATAAACTTTTAATTTCCCCTCTAGTGACCTGCTTGAATAAAACTTAGATAGAATCTTACAGATAATAGGAGAAGCCTTACATAAAAGTAGACTGCTGCAGTTTGGAGATCCCTAGGCTATATAACGCCCTTGAAAATAAAGCTGGGTTTAAAATTTTCACCTGCTATAACTATTGTCTAAGATTTTGTTGAAAGCAAAATCTAAACTTAAACCATAGAACATCTAATATATACAAGTATACAGAAGAAGAATTCGAATGGATAAAATACACAGTATATCCTTTTTATTACATGGCCTTTCACTGCAGTAGCAGTAAGCCTACTACATACATGAAAGATCATTTTCCCAGAGACACTGTGAATGTGAGACAACAGTAAATCTGAAAGAGCAAAGCAATCCTCCTTTTTTCTTTCTTTCTTTCTTAAGCAGAAATTAGTTAAAATTCTCTTCCTACAGCACCTGACAGTATTGATTGAACTGTAAGTGTAGAAATGCATCAAACAGTAGGGACAAAAGCACAGAAGTCAAACTTAAGAGAAATACCGTCTAAGGGTCTCTTGCTGCCTTAGTAAGCATTAGAGGTAAGAATGGCAAGATTTTGTTTATACATAATTTTTCTGCATAAACTTTGCAAACTCTCCTTTAATACATTCAATGCTCCTTTGAATAAAAGCATTCAAAGAACAATTGCCAAGACCTTAGTGTTGGATACCAAGGGATCACATATACTATCTGTAAAGACGAGCCAAAATCACAGCTTAAGGATATAGCTTCCCAACTAACCAGTTGGGTCAAGGGGCCAGCCTAAGCCTGTACTGTTCCCAAAATGGTAGTCTCACTTTCCAGCCACCATCCATTCATGCTGACTGCCCTGCGGCCACATAGAGAACTAGGCAAGGGACCCATTTCACCTGAAAAATAAGATTTTCTCAGGTATATTTTTTCTGCCAGATTGAATCAATCTGTGTGAGTGCTACTGCCAGCAAAAGGCAGATAGTGGAAATATATGGTCAAGAGCAGGAAGAGGAAGATGGGATCATGCCTTCCCATGACAACAGCATCCCAACAGCACAGTCTAGAGAACTGTTGCACCCTGGAGTTCACCTGGGAAGACTGAAGAATCCACTGTTGGCTAAATCTGAGGTAGGCCAGGAGGAAGAGACTGTTAGAGGGAAGGAAGTGATGGTTAACTTTGTACAAAAAAAGTGCAGTTTTAATCTTAAATTACAGTTCTTCAGAAGTGCATCATTTAGAGCACACGACCTACCAAAAAAAAAAAAAAAATTCAGTCTTATTCTAGCATATCTCCTAACTTGAATGGCATTCTTTCACAGGTGAAAAGAATGAAAGGTGAAAAGCATGGTGTGTTTTCGTTATTAAAGCTGTATTTGTAATTGCAGCCAAAGAAATATAAGAAAAAGTGTTTATCTCACAGTTCTACTGGGCTAGGCCTGAAGCTATTCTCCCTTACACTGGTATAACCCTACTCCCGAATTCTGACCCGTGTCAATTAGCTGGGAACTAGGCTGTAAATCTGCTGATATAGATTTTGAGTAGGTTATGTTCATTTCAGTTTCATTTTGTCATTCATCATGAGCACAGTGTACCTGGAAGTAGGGTGGACTTAGGAGCAGTAAATTGAGTGAAATTAGCATTTGAATTGATGCTACGTGAAGATAATAGCCTGCAATAATCCTATTTAACAGCTGTTAATTGTCTGCTATAAACTACAGTTCAGCAAATTTTGATCACACAACCGAAACAGCTCCCTAATATGAATGAAAAAATACCAACTGATGCGCAGAAAGAGATGTTCAGAGATGCACATCTTAAATTTATCTTAAGTATAAATTTCACACTGATACCATATCTAGTAAATACTTGCAAATCATAAACTATTGTATGCAAATAGTGCAAGAAAAGATTATATATAAGTATATATACAATGGTTTCTTTGCATATATAGAGAGAAACATTAGGTTTCTATATTTTAATAGCCAAGCGCATTCTTCAAAGTTATGACTATGTTGATAAGAAAATACTTATTTTTTTTGTGTGGATATATGTGGCTGAAGACATTAGCAGTCCATCTGTTATACCATTTTTTCCTATGACAGCAAGACATTCAAGGTAATGAAAAGCCACTGCTTTTGAAAGGATGAAAGGATGCTTCTCCCTCTTCTCTTAACTCATTCTACTTGCATCCATGTCTCAGTGTGAGGCACACACTAGAAGAATGAGTCACTCGGGAAGCCAGATCATCCTGCAGAGGAAGATTAAGTGTCACAAACTTTTCTCTGCAGCCAAGCAAGAGTGGAACTCTATTGGTGGAAACATAAGATCTGAGACTAAACGTTAAGATACCCGGGCAAGGTATCTGTTTTAAGGACTCATATTCAACACAACAACAAATGCGTTTTCCTGTCACGTGTCTGAGATAGAACAGCAGGAATCCATGGCTGACTGTATCAAATGCTGCAGAGACAGGTAGGAAAGTATCTATGGATAAATCATTTTTCAATCTCTCTTTTGTAGAGATAAACACTTCATCTTCCAGCTTCACGTTTTATGCCCTTAGCTTGACTGAAAAGGAACTGGGATCTTGGCAGCATCTGGCAGAGATGGAGGTTACTGAGAAGACTTTCCCCAATATGCTGCTGGTAATGGGGAGTTTATGGCACTGATGACTGCTTTCCAAAAAGACTGGATGCTGAGGCAAGTATCAAAATTCTCTGCTCAGAAAGCCTGAGACATCTTAACTTATAAGGCTGCAGTTGCCCTTTACTCTTTCATTTATCCACGACAATGTGGTTTGGAGGCAAAAGTGACATCCGTGACGTTCATTAATAAGTCAGCACTGATGGGGTGTACTTTCCACAACAGCCTTCCTACTCAGTTAGACTTTTATTTTCTTTTAGTCTCTCTTTGAATCCCAAGCAACAAGCATTTCAAGCTCCCCTTTTCACCCTTGTTACAAGTGTGGAATAGGCTCCTCTAACTCACTCCTGTATTCTTGTGGAAGCTTCCCATCTCCTGAAAGCATCCACAAATTCTTCCTCAATTGTCTTGTCCCCTTCTGCTCCAAAAGTTGTGACATTATGATGGCACTAATGGTTTGAATATATATGTTTACTCCATATAATACTGTTATAATATTTTCTTTCCTTTTTTTTTTTTTTTAAATTTTCCCACATAGTTCTTTCATTGCAGTCTTAGTAAGTCAAGTCCCCAGTCTTAGGGTTCATTCATTCAACTTCTGGTGTAGGTTTTTCTTCTAATTCCAACCACATAATTCCTGGCATAATATTTGACTCTGGCACCTATGTCCAATTTCAAGTTAATAACTGTCCCGTTTGTGTTTAGTTTGTTAATCTATCCATCCCCTGATGCAATGATGTCCATTCCTTTAACAAAGAAATTCCTCTGAGCTAAGGCAGTTGCCATTATCACCTTTAACCAACTTGTGCACGCTCTACCAACATTTGTGCGCTCTTGCAAAGTAATCTACTGTAGTTCTTCAGATTTTTTCTAACTGCTAAACATTGCCTCATCACAGGTTGTTTCCAGAGAATCAGCAGCTCCATCGGTTGGCATATTTTGAGTTTTTCTTCTGGAGAGTAAGAAGTTAGGAGGTTTTGATTGTAAACTGTAATTATCCCACTCTCTTTCTCTAGAATTTTAGATTCTTATGGTCTGTGTTCTCCACACAGGAGTCTGTCTTTCCCTGCTGTCTTCTAATTTCTGTAACAAAAGGTAAGTCTGGCTTCTTTCGCAGAGTGTGCTTAGTATCTGACTTTTATTGCAGTACAGTGTCTTGTCAGAGTCGCTGTTTGATCCACCAAACTACAAGATTATCTCCTAAGTTACAAAGTCCTTTCTGGTTTCAATTTTAACCTTAGCATTTCTTTTGAAAGAATAGAATTCTCAAAAGTTTCAACGGGACAGCAAGTGAACTATTTCTCCAAACTTCCTTAACAGGAAGTACAGGAGTACATCTGTAGCATGGTTTCCTTCCATGCAGAATTAGAAGTGAAAAAACTTGGCTTAAGTTGTGTTACTCCTAGTATCTTGCACTGTTCATTAATCACCCAGCTCATCCTTCAATGCGCCTGTTTTGCTAAGAAATGGAGAATAAAAATTCTTTTTTCATTTATTGTGAGAACTTGTTAAGTACAATTTTCCTAAGAAAGGGGAAACATTCCCTATACTCCCCAAACCAGAAGTGAGAATACTAAGTGATTGCCCCCAGATGAATGCCTCCTCCCCTTATGGCTTATGCCATCATAATTTTGCTGGCTGCATCTGGCTGTATCACAGGCTAACAGGCAGCAGAACCTCTTGACAAGAAAGCATATGCCATTAAAGAGCTCAGCAGTCTATATTTAAGACACAAATTCTAAGGTCAGTTGCAGTTCATGGCTTTTGTACTGCCAAATATATTTATTTGTGCTAATGTGTTCAGAATGCTGTTTGAGCACATTCACGGCAAGGCTCTCAAAGCTCAGATCACACTGGAGGTTACGATACTGACATTGTTTTGAATTTAAGGGATGAGGAATTCAAGGAAACGGGCAAGGAAGGTCTCCCTTCTTGCTTCTTTCAGAACGAGCGACTCTCTGAAGCTGTCACAGGTCAGTGTGTCACAGGTGTTTTCCTCCTCATGAAGTCTAGTTGCTTCCCAAGCCCCGATGAATCACCCCCTCAGCTAGCCAAGCACAAGCACATTTCTGGAGTGAGGTTGCTTCATTTGCTTTCTGACTAGTGGACTGGGCACAGCTCTCACAGCACTAGGAGCATTCCACAGAATTTACTGTGCTTTTATCTAAGGACATTAACTGTACCAACAATCTTGAGGAACCAACCACACAGCTTTGTCACCAGTCTCAGTTATGAAGTCTCAGAGATGGATTCCTCAAATGTAGCTCAGGATCCAAGCTGTCCTTCCAGCCAGAACCCTCCATTTTAAAAAATCTCTGCCTGTCTCACCCAAGTTAGACTTCCACATCTCCTTCTCATCGCTCTTCTTGAGTTACCTCCCTTAAAATTTGCCTACCAAGGAGGCAGGGGAAGGTTGGTGACTGACTTCACTCAGTCCAAAACCACACAAGTCAACACCTATCAGAGAGCTGGCCTGACTTTCTGAGCAGCCGTGTAAGTACTAATGCTAGTGCAAGGGAAGTAGGCAGGAAGAGGACAGGACGCTGTTTCCATTCTCTTTCACAGCACAGTCTTAAATTGACAAATGCAGGATCAGAGAGGGGGATATTAAGGCATGTGATTAATGCAAAAATTTGACAGTGTGCCCCCACATCCTTCACAACAATACATGAACAAACATCAACCTCTTTCATCAACTGTGCTTTCCTGGGCAAAGAAAATATACTAAATTATGCACAAAAAAGAACATTATTAAGGCTGCAAAGTCAGGTCCTCAGAAATGAAACTACCACATTTTTGTTTGGAACAGCAACAGCCTGGGAGCATTGTTATGCTTTAGCTATATGCTCCCTGGTCAGGTTTGTGCTTAAGTTTTCTGTATCCAGTTCAGATCCCCTGTACTTTATTCAGAATTCACAGGTGCAGGATGTGTTTTGCACAAGGAACTGATCCCAGGACTCTGTTGCAGATAAACATGTTTTCACAGTTTTAGCAAAAAGGCCCCCAAACCAAACTGAAACCCTTTCTATAAGGATTCTATTTATAAATATAATATGATTTCTTTTGTCTGGGTACTTCTCAGACTACCAGAAATCAATATGCACTGAGCAGTGTGGACATACGAACAACATCCTGCAGATTAGGCTAGGAATTGACTTAAAGTACATCCACTACTTACTAATGGCCCTCACACTACACCAAATGAGCAGGGAAGCTTACTTCTCTCACAGCTTCTTCATATTCAGTGAGAGAGGACACAATCCATCGCAGACCACCTGATGTGCTATCACACACAGTCATATCATGGCTTCTCCCATGGTAACTTGTTTGTGTATGTGCCCTTACTCTACCTCAGATTAACTTCATCCAGGAGGAGGCACGAGAGATACACACAGTCAATCTACTAAGGAGTAGTACTGCAAGCCAGAATCACGTGACAGCTATTTCGCCACCTCAGTGGGCTTCAGGCAGCCCAGACCCATTAAATCAGAGAAATGAATACAGCAAACTATTTGAGCTTGCTGATGCATGCAGTAGATTGCTTGAGTATGTTAATTACTGCCTTTGGCAGAATATATTTCCAGAAACGTTATCACAGAATCTGGAAATAAAATGTCTCCTGGTACTACCACAGCATTTTTCAGATACCACACTCCAAAGTGATACTTTAGGACATATTGGAGGAAAAAAAGCCAGTGCCCACTGTGCCCATTGAATTCTGACAAAGTGCTGTAAACCTAGAAAAAGTTTCTACTACCATCTAAACATCTTACGTTACGGGAGAGACATTCTGTATCAGCAGCACCTACAGCACTTAGGTGCAAAAGCAGAATTTAGTCCCTTGACATACCTGCTAACTCCTGGAGGCACACTTACGTTACTTCAGTTTCTGCCAATAAAGTCCTTTAAATTTCAGCCACTGAGCAGGCACAGAGTGCCCAAGGCTGGTCAGTACTAAGCTGCTCAGCATTTCTCTCCTGCTAAGGAGGAGAGCAGGATTCACAGGTTAGGTTGTCCAACACCCAATTTGCCTGTAGGGCCCAATCCATTAAGCAGACAAAGGATATACCAAAACCGACACCAAACATAGCTAGAACAGTCTGGAAAAAGAGGTAACTGAATATGACAAAGCATGTTTTTTTTGTGACCTGCTTTCTGCATTTGGGAGCTTTCTAAAATCCACAGAATAAAGGTTCCTGTCTTTTAACACTGGAGATAGAAACTGAGCTCAAATCTCCCATTTCTCAGAGGATAAGATTAATAAGGTATTCATTGGATCACAGGGAGAAGTGACTCTTAGGGAGTTCAACTGGGCTGCAGGTGAGTGGAGAGCTGACTCCAGGGGTCATTATTCTTGGATCACTGAATAGCTTCAGCAGAAAAGACTGAGGGAGATGAACCTGAAAGTGTTTTATAGGGAGACTTTTAATGATAAATGCCAACAAACTAAATGTCAATGAGCTAATAGCATATTGAAAATTTTCTGTCTCTTTCTGATTATTCATTAATTTTAATTCATACAATTATGGAAGAGGATATATATATATATTAAAATGCACAGCATGCACGATCCCCATTTAGATTTTACTATTTTAACAGTAGTTTAACTGATATTGTTAAACTTGTAAAACTGTTCCTAATTCCTACCTGTTTCTCTGTAATGCCTCCTAATTAGGCTCAGGAAGATCATAATCATGGCCACATGGATTTAAAGAATAGCAAGTAATCTCTCATGGCAGCTCAAAAATTAGCTTACATCAGCACTAGTGACCTATAGAGATCTATAAAATATAAGTAAGTGTCCTGTGACTTAGGGAAGCGCACAACTCTAAACCTCTGGAGGTCACAGTGATCCTGACAGTGAAAGGCTCCCTAGTAACATTCTTGTAAAGGGAGCATAGAGGGAAGAATACATAACAGAATTGCTTGACCTTGCCTTAACCATTGCAGAACACCAGTAGAATAAAGAAGTTTCTTGAAACACCATCACACTGCCTGTGAACTGAGCTGGACCAAACGGAACAGTTTTCAAGTCAACAGCATTCATTAAGGGATAACTTTTAGATTATTTTGGTTTGTACTAGTCAGTAGTACAAGCAAGAGCTTGTACTTCTTGAAGGTCCTCCCATTTTCAGCTATCATTTTGCCTCTTAGTTGCATTTGTCTTTTATGTTTCCTGTATGCTATTCAAATACTGATAAGTACTTGTTCTAAAGCAATAACAATAAATGCAGAAAATAATTAACCTATTTAACTTGACACTGCATCATGCCATAAAGTCAATTGGCCATGGAAATGTGATCTGAAAACTCCAAAGCAGTGCTAGCTTCAGAAACAACATCAAGACAGACAAGTTAGACAGCAGTAGAGATCAACAGACTGGCATCATTACTGCAGTCATTAGGGGGAACATCTTTCAGTATGGAACCTCAATCAGTTTCTTCTGATGAAGAAACTCCTTTAAAAGATCCTAACCAGATCCCCTTGAACACTCTATGAAGTAATGGGTGATTTTCTTTGGCCTCTGACACGAAAAAAGAAAAATGAGATAGTTTTGAAATTACGGGTTCTAGACCTAGTACCTTTCGTTCTTTCCAGTACGTCATGAGCACTTATCTGAAAACATATTGTGCTATGTGCAGAGGTTAACAATTTCATCTTCGGTTACTAAATATTTGTTAATTACAATCGCTACTATACCCCTAGAGGAAACTGCAAAATACTGCCTGCCCAAACATGCCTTCTTCCAGGTTTCTTTTAATGCAAATCTCATTTTAAAGACAAAATCTGCTCCGTGCCAGGCAGGTGTTTCCTCATAAAATCTCACATTTCTTTCTGAAATCAAAGTACCTTACAGCACTAAACATTGGAATCATATTTGCTAATTAAGTCAGATCATTCAAGGAGGCAGTACTGATCCAGAGAAAGTTAAATTTAAATGAGAATTTAGATTTGAAGCAGACCTGGAACTAGGGTTTATATTCGCATTTGGCAGCAGTAAAATTAATGACAAATTGAAGCAGTAGTCTCTCCTGAGACCAGCTCTTCACCCAAGATATTTGCTTTCTGTTACACTGATGTTTCACCAAATGACAACTAGAAAACATCTGGAGGTTCCAGCCCTCTCAACATTCCCATAACAGTGACAAGCTCCACATCTGAGGTTGCGGTTTTGAGTGTAGGCTTCAGATACACAGTATAGAATTTTATAGAAATAGCCAAACTATCGCATGTCAAATCACATATATTTGCTGAAAATAAGAACAAAATTTAAAGGTCATTGATTCCATGTATACAGTCATTAACTTAATAATTAAAAAAATCTATTTCATCTTCCTAAGAAAAAGTATACTAAAGCAAATAGACATAATCTCAATATAATCTAAATAATTTCCAATAAAATATGTTGGAAGAGTTCTCAATTCATCTGCTACCCTTTGGGGGCGCTCTATTCCACTCTAAGTGGAATGAACAATAAGCAAAAGCTTAGCGATTCCTTTTCTTTGTTAAATTATACCAGTTTTATAAATGTTTCTATCACACAGTAAACAGGGAACACTGAAATTGCTGCTCATTGCTACTACAGGCACATATGTCTTTAGGCATTAGCAGTGGATTTTGTTCTAAGATAATGTTTTATCAAAGCTAAAAGACAGGCCTGTAGCATCTTGTATGTAAGCATATGTCTTTCACTCACTGGTAAACTTGGTTCACACCTTCCTATTATCCTAATGGGCATCTGAGTGACTTTTGATGTCACATTCAATTTCAATTGTAGCTGATGTTACTCTTTCAATAGGTGAAATCAACCATGCAGGCTAAGCTCAGCTTGAATTTCAAAGTATGTTATTAGAAGGTGTTAGCAACCACAGCCTAATCAACATAGCCTTGAACTATAGGGAGTTAACCTTTATGTGTTGACAGAGTGAAAGCTAAAGGTGACTATTCCCTAATGTTTTTACACATAGCCCAACACATCTGTAAATTTGAGACATAAAAAAAATCCAGACAAACTAATTAAAGAAATTTGTTCCCTTTTGGAGAAGCACAGACCTGCAGCTGGGGGATCTGCACAAGAAACAGAGATACAAATGTTTTGGACCTTATAATCCATGTGCAGCAGAGGGGTAAATGCCTGAATTGTCCAAACCAAGTAGAGGCAAACCAAGAGATGCTGAATATTTGGAGTTGTTTGCAAGATGAAAATCTCTAGGGATCATGTTTACCAAAAGCTTTATGTTGTTTTACTTCAGTTTAAATGATGAAATAGCCACTCCCAGTATGTCTGCACCTACCTCACCCTGAAACCTGCCTTAGCGCTATCCACTCCTGCAGATGTTTGTTTCTTATAATTTTTGCTCCCTTCTTCACAATCCCTCATATCTTGCATACAGCCAGCCTCTGTTACTACAACAAATAAATCCTCTGGAGCAAGTTGGGCTTAGTTCCCATCCTCCTTTTCTCATCGTCCTGTTAAACTCCCTTTCCAGCTAAAAACTACTCCTGGTTTGTGCTCATCTCCAGTATGGCCATTACTTCCTGGGAGCGATAGGGCACAGTGGTATGCAGAATTGCTGAAACATGAAGTGTATCATGAGTATCTGAACCAGTTTTCATGATCCACAGACCAGGGCACAGAAAATGAGAAAATATATTTCAGTAATGTTTAAATCTCACATGTGAATTAGAAGCATAAGGCCAACTGCCAAAAATAACATAGGCAGTAAGGGCTTAAGTAATTTTAAAAGGCAGTGAGAATTAAGTTCCTCTGTTTTTTAGGGCTTTGAAAATATGCTCTTGGTGGTATTGGCATATTGTGGGAATGAAAGGTTCTCGAACCACTAAAAGATTTCCATTCTAGAAATAGTATTTATAAGCATTGATTTTATGTTCATCTCATTTACCAGCTGCACAGAAACTTGCTCGTATCAACAGCATACAAGCAATGTCACTTTGCCATGTAGAGACCATTGTAATCCTTTCTTTTTGCCATGTCGCTTCCTTGCCATTAAACACAAGCTTTGAATGCCACCAAGCATGTTGAGCAGGCAGCAGTATTCTGTGAGATTTTCCATGTACTGTAGCTTATTATGCACTACTGTCACCACCTCTCTAAAAAGAGAAGGAAAAATTCCTGCAGTGGAACAACTTTGAAGTCTAATATTGCATTCAAATAAAATCTCAAATGATTATCAAAACCCTTTTGAATTATTTATTTTGATTGCACTTGTGGTTGGTTACTTCATCCCATGGTTATTTCTTTAAAAATTTGAAAATCAGCAATCATACCGAGGATGCTGAATTCTGAATGCAAGGAATTAGTCTGAAACATTTCCTATATCAGGAATAACTCCTCATTTATTTTCCTATTTAAAAGAGCATTGCTCTGCATGCAAATGCGCTGATGCTTACAGCAGTGTTTCACTGATGATAGAATATCAGCATACATTACGAATACTGATGAAATTCAAATTCTCTTATACTCTAGCACTGTATTTTCCAATTCTATTGTAAGCTGCCTTCTGAGTCTAGCACAGGACATACATATGCCTTTTCTAACCTTCACTAATCCTTAACAGTCAGTTTTTCTCTCTCTTAATGTCTTCAATTACTTTTAGACCTTGTTTGGAAATGGAAACCCAATATTACCAGACTCACGTTGAATAATATTTTAATAATACTCAGGTAATGCATAGAACTGTTAAAGGAAAAAACAAAGTAAGTGAGACTTAGATAAAATTATCATATTCTCAAAGACTCTCAAAAGACTGGGATATTGGATTCCCCTTAGTTATAGCACAAATTTAACATTCAAATTCTTTCCATGAGTTTGAAAGCTTTAAACATACAAAAGGAAGAATACTTAAGGTGACTTACTGCAGCATCAGGCCTCTGATCTTTCGTATCTTGTCATATTAAGAAATTTCCAAACCTCGCATCATCAAATGCATTTGCACTGAGACATGACAAAGCTGAGTATAAAATCTGTGTGGCACTCAACAAGGAATGACTTTCACTTCTGGATTTGCTTCTGAACTATAGCATTATCTAAGCATATTATTTTGTATTTCATTTAATTATTCTTGTAATGACAGCACAACTTACCTAGCAGTATTTCAGTTTACATTGTAATGGGTTCTCCATAAACCGGCACCAATATCAGTTTTCTGGTGTAATCACACATTTTAAGACTCAATAGAATTGTACTAAAACCAGCCTGAGATTGTTGTGATGCTACATTCTAACTTTCAGTTTTATTTTAAGATTATGATCTCATTATTCTTCTGAAAAGGTGTTGAGGTATTAAAACAAATTAATAGTGCATAAACATAGACGTTGTTGTGCAAATATTTCCTAACTTTTCCTCCTTGATATTTAGTAAGTCTTCCTGTTATTTTATGTTTTTAGTACAAAGTTTACAGGTCACAGAGATACGTACAAATTCACACAAAAGAAGGTAATAGAATCTTTTTGCAAGTATGCCTTGCAATACAGCCAACCCAAAAAGTTCACAAATGAGGCACCTGCCTTTAAAATTCATTTACATAGGCTTAAAAATCATAACGTAAAAATCATAATCTGCCTTCTTGTTTTGAATGATTATGATTGAAGTTTATCATGCAGCCTGAAGCTTATTTTGCTTGCAGAAGAAGCAAGCAAGCCACATACTCACATGACTCTACTATCCAGACCTTTAGTTTAAAATAAAAACACAGTATCTCGAGACTCTCAATCAAATCACAGAAACCAGCTGCTGTGGATATATAATAAATCACAAAGGCTCTATATGCTGTCCTTGATCCACTGTTGACTTTTCTAGTGATTCCATTCTCATCTAGGAAAGCTATAAAACCTTTGAGGCTCAGACCTGCCATGCCCGCATGACCTCCACTTCTGTTCATATCAATATTGAAAGAGGATCTATGAAAGTTAAGGCTTTATGCAGAAATAAGCCATGTAAAGCACACATCTCCATTATGATGCTCTCTTTTATTACTAAGATCACACTGGAACACTATGTGCTGTTAAAGCCCAAGATGCAATATGCAGCACAATCCCTTTCGAGCAATCATAAAGGCAGAAATTCAGCAAAAAAATTAAAATCTCACCTCTCTTTCGCAAAAAGAGTAGCGTGAGTAGTAGTGAGCAAGGGCTCAGTCAGCCCCTATGTCCCTCAGTACCTTCCAAAAGAAGATCATACAAGATGTTTTTTATTATACCTTTGGGTGTAAAAGATTACATCGTTCCCTAAACTCATGAAATCAGCACTTTATTTCCTTCTCTGCTAATAAGGGAGCCATAATAGAAAATATAGACCAGAGTTGCAGACTGGGTAGCTGGTCATTGCTACTGTGACTGGACACAGAGAAAGTGAGTGAAAATACATGAACGCTTGGGCAAAGGCCCCTGGAATCACTCCTTCCTAATTCAATGTGGTGCGAAGTAAGAGCTTCTCCCCTGCACAGCTCAAGGTCTGCGATAAAGGAATAAATTGAGATTAAAAGCTCAATCGTATTCCAGCCTGATTCTCTCATCTGAAAAACCACTGTGGTAACTGCAGCCAAGTTATAGTGTATCCAGACCACCAAGATGATACCACTTCAGAAGTAACTGCATCTTAACCCAATCTTTCAGCAGCCAGTGTTTCACATCCAAGTGCTGACTGAACCTCCTGCCCACCTATGCATGCATTAATGAACACAGCTACCCATAAGCCCAAGCTGTGCGTTTCCAAGTGGATATAAGTATATTAAACTTTCTCTTTCCTCCCACTCACACAAAGTCTCTTTCTTCCTTTTTACTATGTATTATTCCCATTATGACCTTTCATTATACAAATGTTCTTGAACTTTTTTTCCACTCTATACCCACACGATCAGTTGTAGGAAGAATATTTTCATGGTCTCTCTATAGGACATGTGGGTGCTATAAAAATAAATGTGCTGTGGTTACGAGAAAGTTCAAATTATTGTTGGGTTTTTAGACTTTCTTTTAATTTTATTAGGATCATCTCTAGTTTTAGCATCAGGCTGAAAGCTATTCCTATGGTGCATATGCAAAGCCCCATCAATTTTGACAGTATGGCTATGCAAATATTCTCCCTTCAAGTACCTTGATGAATAATTAATATTGTGCTTAGAGATCTAGCAGAAAGCACCAATCAGAAGGCCCAAATAAATTGGATTGGTATTGAAGAAATTGTTCCCCATGCTCATCAAAAAGATTACTGTTTCTTTTAGAGAATAGCTTTAACAATATGAAATAAAGCCCTTTTGGAATAACCTGCTGGTATCTGCATGAATAATCAGACCAGCTATAACTTATCTGTCACAGTGCTAGCTGGTTTTGAAAGGCGTCTTAAGTAAAAGGTATGCTTTGTAATGACAGAAATCGAATTCATTTGATGGGGAAAGTAACAATCTCTTTTTGTCTTACTTTTCCTTAGTCTTTGAAACGGATACTTCGAGCATACCAGTTAGAAATTAGAGAAAAAAAAACACCCTACAAAAGCCACTATTTTACTGCAGGAAGGACAGAAGGTAGCCTGTCAAAAGCTGTGTTTTATACTAAAATAATTTTATTTTCATTTAGGGAATATTAGCTCTCTGTGCATTGATATGTTTCAGCAGTTTGGCTCTTAATGTGGTCCACTAGTGATATAGATACTTGATAAAACTGATGCATGTTGGGCACATTGATATTGTGCATAGTGTTTCCATGCTAAACATAGCTTTGACCAAAAAAGAGGAGTATTACAGGGACATATTTGAATATATACCTGTGGCTATAAAGCCCAGGGGCATTTCCTTTCCCTAAAAATAATTATCAGATGAAATTACCAGTAAAGAGGAGTAACTTGCTCCTACCTAAAGACAGTTAAATGTTTATATAATCTCTTATTTAAAAAAAAAAGAATATAATTCTACATATTTTCTAGATAAAGCCCAGCATTCCTTCTCATGAGGGCAATTGCTCATGAGAACATCCCTCCCTCATGAATTTTCTAAGTTAGTTGTATGCAATCAAATGTAGCATGTTCCCCCCCCCCCCCAAAAAAAAGAAACAAACAAAAAAAAAACCTAACCTACAAACAGTCTTGCTCATCCAAGGAAAGATTTTTTTTTTCTTAGGAAAGGTGATCAGAGTAAAATCTCATTTTTCCCTCCCAAGGAAAAAGCCCATCAGTCTGCAAAAAGTTCAAAGCTTTATCCCACGGAGTATTTAAGCCTGCCACCCTCTGAAATTTTCACTTTTCTGCCGCCTGTGTGTTACCATGTGGTTGGCAATTACCAGGACATTCCAGATGCAGATCCCATGTGGTCCCTTGTCAAGGTTCCAGTGTAGGAAAGGTTCTCTATTCAGAAGAGGGGTTAAAATGACGCTGACTTTAAGTAGAAGTTTTGGAGCCTCTGAGGGCAGAAGGTCGACGTCCTTTCCTGACATGCACTATAACAATTTAAGCAAATAAGGCTGAGATCCACTCATGTAACTGGACATCTGCAACACTGAAGCCATTCCAAAGCCATACCAGTGTCAACACAGTATATAAGTATAAAATAAAGCTGGCAGAGCACTTGCTTAGAATGAGTAGAGTACGTCACGCTGGAGAAAGACCTATCTTGCATCAACGTCACATACTGCCTTCGGCATAACTGTATTAATTGGGCTTTCCCAAGAGCAGAAGCAAGTGGCTGCTTTTACTATGTTTTAGCCAGCTTTCTGTGCAGCACTGTATGCAGGCATGAAAATACAGGTAAAAATAACAGCACAAGTAAAATTTTAAAAATCAACACTTCTAATGTGGAAAAAAGATTTAGACAGTTTTTGCCCAGCTAGGTTTTATGTTTTCTATACCTCCCAGAAGACCAACAGATTGGTATGACAAACAATGGATGGCCACTCCATACTGTCTCTATTTAGTGTACTGTATCGCAATCACACAAACATCTGTGCTTTGAAACCTTGCTTTGCTGTTGTGGGAAAGCTTTTCCATCACCAACATGAAAAAATGAGCTGGCTATGAAAGGGAGTTGGTTTGTTTCTGTATGCATGGTATTGCCAAATAGGAGACAGTGGCTGAATAATCCTTAAGGAATTTTTGAGACTAATATGTCATAAATAATTACAAAAGTGTTTAAAGACAGTAGATACCACTACAATCACCAAACTTCTCAGAAGCCTCTGGTGGCTTTTTCATCAAACTCATAACATCTGGTTGGGCTACAGTACATATCTAAACAGACACTTGGTCTTAAATCAAAGATTTTAAATAAACTAGGAGGGAAGAAGACCTCGCATGAAAGAATTGAGAATATGACCTAACTTACTCGAAATTACACAGATATGTCAAGCTGTAGCTAATTATCTAAATCAGCTAATCAATTTTTTACCAAAGCCGGGGAACTAAAAGTAGACTCAACTTTGTCCACCAGAGAGTTTCTGGTAATGTACCCAATCCAGAAAGTTAGCGAAAAAGATGTTAGAACCAACTCCCAATATATTTCAGCCCTCAAACGGTGCAGATCACCACTATTTTAACGATTTGTTTTAATAATTTTTGGAAAAATACTGGAGCATGTAGAATTTTTGTGGGTCTAGATACAAAGATAACTGGTACGCTTTATATTCTCTCACTCCACCCTAACATCAACAAGAGTACTGGTAGGAATTAACTGAAAAACATAAAAAATAATTTACCATCGGGGTCAAAGCCTTGATTTCAACTATTTCCAATGGTTATGGCCATGCTCAGAGTTCACAGAGTCAGCTTAGCACTTTCTAGTCCTGGTGAAACTCCAGATTCAATTATCGTTCGTCAGTTTAGCTTATAAAATGTAAAGCATCCTTGATATGCATCTTTATCCATAATCATCACGGAAAAATGTAAATGTTTTGTTGATAGCTTTCTATGTTGATGTTCAAAAGAGTCACTGAAAATAACATCTTGATTTTCATTGCCAGACCTACATATCCTAGCAAGAAGAGCAAATAAATAGTTTTTACCACAATGAAGTATGACAAGAAAAAGCTAGAAGGGAACAAAAGTAAACAAGCATTGGGTTTATGAGATATCTCAACTATTGAATAAATTATTTAAAAAAAATTCTTCATGTCTGAGGAAAAACATAAAGAAGATTAATATAATATTATATAGGATCATAAGATTAAAACACCACACCAATGTAAGATTAAAACACGATACTTGGGTCAAGATCCAAATTGCATCTGCTCCACAGTGCAAGAGCTAGCAGTGGCATTCCTGTCTACTTCTGTGGCTTTTTATCCAAGAGGACCTCTAAACATATCTGATCGACTGTCTTGAGGAAAAGCAGAACTGTATGACAATGAGATTAGCAGGTTCAATAATAGCATAACACGTGTTCCTGAAAAGTAATCAGTTAGGCAAGCTGAAAGCATCTTCCTCAACTTCACTCTCAAGGCAGACCTTGTCCCCTTATAAAAACTCAGACTTCTGGTAAATAAATACACGTTTAGGAAAAAGTGGACAGCCATAAATTTAGTGCAACATAGCCTTAAATGCTTCACTTCAATCAAAATTAAAAGTGCCGTTTGTTTAACTTTGGAGAATTTTTTAAATCAAGTTTTTTCCCTTTTTTCCCCTTTCAATTTAGGTCAATGTTCATGCAAAAAAATGAAGAGTAAATAAAGTCATTCTGAAAATGCCCAACATATCTTCCAAAATGACAAAAGGCAAACTACATTTTTTTGTGGAAGGAAAGAAAAAACAAGAAACAAAAAACTCTTCTTTTATGCCCTAGGTTGAGGTGATCTTTTCCAGGCACCATAATTCAATCTGTATTTATGAATAGACACTCTATATATAGTACCACGGTAGGACTGCTACCATGATTGACTACTCATGCAAGTAAACAAGTATTTCAGTGCTGCTTCACATCCAAGAAAGCATCCCAGCTACCCCCCATACAATGACCTCAGTGAGTGCTAAGATCAGAGTTGCCCATCCTTCGCGTTCCAGTCTCCTCTCTTAGTGCATTCTACTTTTGCAACCTACTGCTCTCATCTTACAACCACTATTGTGATGAGCTACTCTGTCATCTCTCACACTCCTATGTATCTTTTGGTCATACTTCATAGGTGTTTGTTTTGTATATCTCCCTGCACAGGCAAGGAAACTGTTTGAAGCTATGATCTTCTTCTATTATTGGCAGAAAATGTGGTCCCCTATTAAATGACCTTCATCGTGATACACGTTTCTTTGCTCACAGTTGCATTTCCCCTAGGAATACATAGGACACCCATTTGCCCCAGGAGGTTGTTTAAGAAAGAGAAACACGGCTTCGATCTGTAACTAAGTCCACATTCAGCTAAGCCTGGGAATTCTCTGAACGTGGGAAAGACCCTCCAGAAGATCTGCTACACTGAAAGATAGCATAGCAAGGGAGAATTTTTGTTATTTATTTGTTGTCCATCTAAATTTGTGCCTCTTAGGGAAGATGCTTTAGCTTTGCTTATCCTTTCATAGTAAGTTGTTCAATTTTCCCAAAACTGATCTGTGCATGAATATTCAATCAAATCCCTCCCCTGCGAGACACTAAGAGCCAAGAATGCAACCCTGGCCCATAAGGTAAACTTGGAGGTTTAATTGAGATCCTGAAAGGTTATGTCAATGCATTGCCCTTTGAATTTAAACAAAGAAAGCAATACCTTTCAAGAAAAAGAAGAAAAAAAAACAACCCAAACCTTTGAGTTGTTTGCTAAGAGCTCCAGTCTAGAAAATACCTTACTTCATTGAACTATCCCTATTTGCACAGGCTAAATCCATGTGCAAAACACTCTGAATAGGCAAAATACTAATTCTGAAAGACACTGATCATCATACTGTATTTCTGCAAAGAATGTGCAGCATCTTCTGGAAGAGCAGCTTAATAAGATCAATGCAATTATAAATTACTGTGCAGTGGAACTAAGATTACTTTGTATTATATTAATTTATTTTTTAATGTGTTTTGCTCCTTTGCTTCCTCTGCAGACATAGATCTCATTCTAGTTATTTTCTACAATTATCCTGCGCTTAATAACTCAGAGAACCTGGCAATTTTAGTAGCAAATACTTTTAATTCTTCAGCCTAACATACATGAATAAATGCATTTCCCAATACATGCATTCCCTTCAAAAAGTCTAAATGCAAAGCACTGATCTGCACTTGAATGTATTTTTCCTTCTTCTCTCCCATTGCGTCTTTGCTCTGTTCCAGCAGGCTTCTAGTAGCTACTGCAACAAAACAAGGCTCACAAACCAAACTTTTTAAAAGTCTCCCAAACTGTTTTAAAACATAGCACTCGATTCCCATTCATTCAGTAATGTAAAATGCCACAATATTTAAGAGCATCAGAGTCAGAATCAAGTACTGCAGAACATAAACAGGAAATTATTCCAACCCACCCCAACTGTTCCCAGTGATACATATAGCTCTTTTGCACAGGTGCACAAAGATGATTCTTCAAGTCACTTTAAGCTTAGCTGACTCATTTGATTTTAAAGGACAAACGCGTGTAGGAGTGCCTAGCTGCTTTCCTTTTTAAGGACTACACATTGTTATTCATGTAAAAAACATAATGTTTTGAGAGTCAAATCTTCAATTTTATTAGCAGCTAGGTGGAAAGCAATTGACAGTACGACTACCCTAAACAGCAGAAGTTCAGGAAATATCTATGTACATTCCCTCTCTAGCACCTTCATCCCTCCCCAAAATACCCTAACTGAGGACTTGTGTAGATCCCCTAGGCTAACACTGAGCAGCTGTAAACGTAACATCTACTGAGACCTTGCTGGAATGAAATGTCACAACTGCAGTGCCTAGCCTGTATATTTTAGTACTTTCAGTTCTTACAAAAAACTGAGACACTTTCACTATTTCCAGCTTCCTGTATCAAGGCACTTTCCAATTCCAAAGATCAGTTTTCACTAGAGTAAAAGAACAACATGTGAAAACCAGTGACATTTCACCTGTTTATCACCTTTGATCCCCGTTACGTACTGACACACAACAAAGAGGCACTCTAACCCTCTAACCTGGGCGTCCGCGACATAAAGTTAGTATCATCATAACAAAGGCCAGAAGTGAGTAGAGAACTGAAACGTAAACGGGAATGGGCTTACTGAAACATAAATGGGTAAGAGCTGCCAGAGTATAGGCACCAGTGTGAGCCTGGAACAGGCGCAAGTCTGAAATCACAGCAGAAGAGAGCTGTTCTATGCAAGCGGGACTTGACAGTGGATGGACAAACTTCCCTCCATATCTGATGGATCTAATACAACTGCTCTTGCCTTGTTCTTCACAACAGCAGTTGACACCTCCTGATAGTATTGTGCCTCAAGTACACACATACAGCAAAAAAGGCTAATACGTCAGTGGTTACATGCAGTCAGAGGACACTGGAGCCTTTGTCCTCTGGAACTTTCAAAGGTTTCAGTAGTTTCTTTATCTTGCTTTTCCCTTTTCTCTCTTGAACCAGGCTACTGCAACTGGAACTGTTGTGCGTCATAGTGACTTGTTGGCTGTAGGCAATTCCCAGCTATTGACATCAGCTTTGGATTTCTTTTCCTGATTTCGAAGGCCTGGGTATTTGTGTCTAGCACCACTTACACTACACCAAGAATTTTGCACCTGGATGTCATCCTTCAGAGCTAAGTTCCCTCAGTGTGAAGGGAGTAACTCAAATAGCATGCCTCAAAAAGTTAACAGCGTGAATCCTAGGAGGAAAAACATTTTCAAAAAGCTTGTTTCAGGAGGAAAAACCGCTCTACAGGCAAAGTATTAAGAATACTGTGGTTTTCTGAGCCCATGTCATAAACAATTGCTGCTTAGAATGCACTTGATATCACATAACATTCATATTTTAGAAGGCAAGGGGAAAGTTAACAGGCTAAAGGAAAAAGCTCCATAGCATCATTTGCAGCATCAATTCCAGAAGATAATTTTTTTATCTTTGCTCTCTTGAGTTCATTGTGAAGAGCAAGTTTCTGATCTCTTCTAAAATCTTTCCCAGTCCTTTAATACTCTTTCAACTATTTTTAGCAAAAAAGAATATCCCCAAGAACAAGCTAAAGGCACTCTCTTGGTGCAAACGTGCCTCTGTGGAAGCACTGCTGTCTAGAAGCAAACCCCTTTAACTCTGATGCCTTCAAAAAGACCATGGGGGAGGGGGAGAATAGAGATTTTAATCCTTTTTGCAGTTAATTCCATGTGATAGTAATATTGCTTATCTGTATATTGCCTCATCTCCGGTGTTGGTTTACATGCCATCTTCTTTTTGCCCTTCTGTCACACTCCGTTTTGTTTCCCTAAAGCTAGTTCAAGTTACTTATGATCACACTTACTACATGTTTTAACTGCTGAAAAGGAATGCTTATGAACAACAAAACATTCGGTTTTTCCTTTTGGGAACTGCATGAGATGTTCATAAAAACTACTTTCACTGCAAAAGATAGTGTCTTTTTCAAACCCTCTTGTACCTTCATATACTGCTTCTTCCAACCTTGGATTTTATTTCTATCAGCTGTTGCCCTTGTGATTTTGCAGATGGCTATGTGGGCAGATGGACTGGAAGTTCATAGTATAAACATGCAGCAAAGGAAAATCCATGGCTTTGCACTGCTTCAATTACCAGTTCTGCAGAGATGTCAAAGACATGTTATTCCCCATTTGGCAATATGCTTTGATTGCTAATTAATGCAAACAGCTTGTTGTCTACAGTAATACACAATTACTTCTCAGTGACCAAATGGCTCACAACAATTTCAACAAGCAGTTCAGGAGCCAAAAGCATTGCATAAATAAGATACTGATACTAAACTTGTGTACTTTTATTTAAAGATGTAATACTATAGCCATCTGGTAAACTGCTTATTTAATAACATTCAGACACACAGGACTTGCCACCTTATAATGTCTGGTAATTGGCAAGTTATCAGCAAAATAGGTAGCCAAAGGCAAGAGTGACCCAGCATTCAGGGGTAGGGAGGAAGAAACAGACAGTGACCATGGCTTATCATGGCTTCTTTCTGGGCCATTCATTTTTGCAAAAGACAGTCCAATTCCTATGCAAAAAAATCATGGAATAAATCCAAGCACCGGAAAGGTGAGTACTTTACTATCTCGGTGAGAAACAGACCTGTTCTTTCCATCTGTCTTGAAGAAAGCAGCAGAGTCTCTGGTTAAAGTTTCCAAAATGAAATCATGATAAACACCTAAAGCTTTGATTTACTGCAAGCTCTGCAGACCTACCAGTGATGCCATTTAGTGAGAACATGGGTGGTTCTTTCTCAATCTACGACAATATAAAGAGAGACTCAAACAATTTAGAGCTGCTCCGTAAGGTGGCATGTGAATGCTAATTATCTTTCCAGAAATTCTTCCCTTGAGGCCAAACGTTTTCTGAAATGGCCTCCTTGTAGTAAACACATCTGAAAACAATCCTTTCAGTGGATGATTCATGTTCTGTGCTCACACACCCCAAACACTGTTCCAGCATAGAAATCTTTTTTCCAGAACTAGATGGCCAGGAAAAGGCACATAGCGCAAAATAGAGCAGGAACTTGATTTTCCATTTGATAAATGGAAATATATTAGATTTTAAATATCTAATACATGCTGCATCTGTACAAAAATTCTGCAGGCAATGCAGTTAGGCAAAAGAAACCCTGCAAAGATTTTAGGTTTCATTTATAAGAAGGGCTTAAGCTGCTAGAGAACATGCCAACCAACAGCTCAACAGCTTCTGTCCACATTCCCATCATGCCACTTCAGTCTTGAAACTTTAAAAACAAATCATATAAACAGCAAACAGCAGTAAAAAGGGCAACATTATTGTATCCAAACTTGTCTGTCTTGTCTTACCAACCGCAAATCTCAGCCACAGCGAAAGCACTCCAGCACCTCTCTTAAAAGTTCGGTACTTGTTTGGACCAAGCCGCACTTGATTACTTCAGCTCAGGCAATGCACCTATTCTTGGAGTCTAAACTTTCTCTAGAGCCAACGCAGACCCACTGGTGCTAGCAACAAGTAGTGCAAGTATAGACCAGGTGCAGACATTTACTTCCTGTCTTAGCCAGGACAGGTAATAGCATGGTAAGATACCAGAGCTTGAGCTTCACTGATGATTGGCACTACAGAAGCAGCACAGGTGCAGAAGACACGCATTTTCCTAGTAGAGTTAGACCAGGGGAGTAAACTCAGATGGGGCTACAGGAAAGTCCTCTCCACCCTCTTGGAACTTGCAAGGCATGAAATGTTCTCTAGTCCTTACTCTGAACTAATTCTGATTTCAGACTAAAGAACCCGAGTCACAGAATGGATTATTTTAGAATTCTCTCTCCTTCAGAAATGCACACGAAACAAAACAGCAAAGAAGGAAAATCAGCTTCAGATACATTTTCAGTAATACTGCACAAAGCATTTTCTTGTGGGGAGCACACTCAAATTCACCAGGCTTTGAACTATGCTACAAATACCAGTAGACAGTCATAAGGCTGCAACTCTGGAATTGCCATCCTCTAGAAATTTCCAGTATTAACATTTTCTTCTCTAACAAACGCAGATTAAATATTGCATTTTCTACATAATAAGTGGTCATCTATACAGCACTCTTCCCTGTAAAATGGAATTTGGAAATGTTTTAAACTGTCCCACACTAAGAATGAACTGGAACTGGATGCAGAATTATGGTTTTAGGAGATGCAGAGATCCTTTGGTTACATGTGAGATGGAAGCTCTTAGTGTTAAATCTACATCAGACAGGGAGGATAAGTATAGGCAATATATGATTTAATTGTGGCATATTCCCAGCATCATGACAGAGTCAAGCAGTTCTGACCTGTGTATGTTCTTTTTCACACACTTTTATATTAATAAGCATATGAACAAACACACAGAACACCTTTTCCTTACACAGCTATTTCTTTCGTTAGTGATCAGCAGTGTTTTTGTACTCATGGCAGAAATGCTTTCTCACTGCTTGTAACATGTCAGTCAGCCAGCAGAGCTAAACTGACAACACAAAACTTATGTAACCAGTCTTTCAGTACCAGTGAACAACAGTCAACCCTACAGTCCAAGAGAAATCCACCACTTTGTGAAACTATCTTTGCACAGAGTATGTGTTAAGTAATTACAGTTACATTTATAAAATCAAAGTATATTTGCTTATAATTTCTAGGCAGGAAGAAGTGCCACATGGCAGTAAGTGAACAGTGATAATCAAATTATGATTCCATGGCTTTAAAGAAACAGGTCTTACTATGAGTACCAAAGTAAATATGCTTTCATATTGGCATTGTTCGAATACATCACTTCCACCAAACAGATTTAAACTTCTCCTGAATTTTCTAACCTTTCCTATTCTATCAGTAGGCCAGGCCAATCTGGGAGGCTGCTGACATATATAATTTAAGTTCTGAATACCTAACCCAAATAATAGCATGTGCAGTTTTGAAGATGCACCTTCCTCTAGTGGCATAAAGCACCTGCCAGACATAAAAAGCACTATTTTCCAGGGCGCAGTCAGGCACGCATCTGTAATACCCGCACAGCTGTAGCTTTAAAACATGGCTCAAACAACAATCATCACAAGAGGAGACAAGCCTTAAACATTGTATCCTCCAAAGGAAACGTAATTCCAATCCTCCTAGCCTGATTCCCTATGGGCTTCCTTCTGCTGCCATATTTCCTGTTAATGCTGCATATCTGAGCACCATTCTTCCCTGAACTGATGTCTTCATCAGAATCTCCCTTCTACTACAAGTAGCACATTTCCAGTTCCCTTGTCAATGGAAGTGAGGCTTTCGCTAGTCTACCCACCACCCTTTCGGTAAAAGCATGATTCCCTCCCTCACTGTCTCTCATTTAAACATTCAAACTGACAGTCTATTAGGTGACCAGGTGGCAGCATCTGAAGAAATGGAGGCCTTTTGTGCATTGATCCCCTGACGCATACAAACTACATGTAGCAGGTGGTGACAGACACAAAGAATCTCTTTTAAAAATTAGAGAGGGAGCAAGAAAGAGATTTGTACAGAACAGGTGAAACTGTTCTGAAAACAGGGCTCCTCTGCAAGCAGGGTTGCTGGTCTTCTCAGGATGGGGCAGCTATTTGAGTTGCCCACACAACAGGCAGATGAGATAGTTTAAAGGACCACAGATCAAAAGAAGGTGTGGTGGAGTTTCAAGGTCTTTCTTGTCTCTGAAGGCATTAGCCTGGCAACGAGGCCTCCCTGCAATTTTCCTGTGCTGCTAATGCTGTTTCAGCCAGTAGCAGAAAAGAAATCAGAAACATCATTCAAATTACCAAAAACTGGAGGAGGAAGAAAATCTTTGGACACCATGTCAATGCTGGTGAATTATATGGAAAGATGCTCACTGAGTAGTATAAAATTGTTCTATTATTAGTTTGATAACGGTAGAACTTGAGCAACTCATTTATGGCTCAGGACCTACTTCTGCACATAGCAGACCCACAACAGACAGAAACTCCACTCAAGGCTTTCACTTCCTTGTATTAACAATACATAATGATGCAAACTACAGTGAGAACAAACATGATATGCCGACAAGTAACACTATGTAACAGCCATTCTTGTCACTAGTAAGCATTTCTTGACCCTGTCTCATTTATGGTCATTGAGGTAATTATCCTTTAAGATCACGCTGCTGTGACTGTTTATCTTTGTACATATATTAACAGAGTTGTCCTTCAGCCATTTCTATTAATAGCTCTGATCATCTAAATATAGGATTTAAGATACAATTAAATGTATCCTTTATCTTACTCAGATGTCTACTCACCCATCTACACAAAGCCCGGATGACAGAAAAAATGGATGAAATTCATACAATTTCACTCCTATGACAGGTGTCACAGAAGCCAATTTTTGCCTGCACAGGAAGAAGAAGCACTTTTAAAAATAAAATACTGTTAAAAAACATCAAAAAGGACTAGAATTCCCAAGCTCAACCTAATTCCATCTCAGAATATTATTGGAAAATTATATGCTACCAATCCTATTATGGAAATTCAAATAATATTTTGTAACTTGCAGCTATAAAATAGTAACATTTACTATTACAGTATTTACTAATATATAGGAGGTTGTTACATCATAAATCATGGAAAAAATCCTCCGTGGGTCATTAAAGACATATTAAAAAGAAAGAAATCATGCATTTGTTGTTAATCTTTACCTTCCCTGTCTCCTCCCCCCCCTTTCTCCTCAGTGGGAAAGAGGTATCACCAATGGAGAAGGCATAGAAAGGCACTTGGCTTTCTCCTTTTCTCTCTGTTTATTAATCTTTTTTCTCCTATTACAATCCTTTCTCACACACTCAATCAGTCTCTTGCTGGCCATCTTTCTGTCAAAGGCATTTCTTTCCTGGAGATGGAAATCCATACTGAGAGCTCTTCTCCTGTCTAAGATAAGTTATTCTGTCTTTTCCCTGCCCAGCTGTAAGGTTCAGTCTCAGTGTGATCTTCCAGAAGTCTAGCATTTACCTTGTTCATTGAATTTGCTGTCATTTCAACCCATTTATTATATCTGGTTCTTGAGAGAAATTCAGTTCTTTATTACTCTTAATTTTACATGGACCCTTACTGGCCCCCAAATACATCTCCATACTACATTATAACTTCTTGGAAGTCTCAAAGTCTCACATCAACATAAAACTGTAAATCTTACAGTCATAGATCTATTAAAAAAAATCTCACGAGATCAAAATCAACATGAAGATATTTAAACCCCTAGTGCCTTAACTTAACTAGTCCCTGACCAAACCATTATTTTTAATTAATGTTTCAACACATTTATAAAAAGTTTTTTATATCTGTAACTGTTTTTTATATCTGTTAGTTTGTTGTAGACCTTCTTATCAGTCTACCACCCATTTTACGAAGTTACAAACTCAGTAGTCAAGCATCCCCTTTATCTTGCCACTGTATTAAATTCTCTGCCATTTCAATTACTGTCTTTCATCACCAACCAAAATATCAACATGTACAAAAAATGGATGAATTCACCCAGGTTTTCTGTTGAGACATCAAAGAGCACTAAGTGTAGTGCATCTTTCCACATATTTCCTCACTACTGGCAAATGAAGGGAGATTTCACTCTCAAGAAACGCTCGACTTTTTGAACCTTTCACCACAGTTGTGTTATCTTAATAATTTTAAGAGCACTCTGATTTCTTTCAGTACAGACCTTTCCTTGAAATACTGCCCTTCCTTAAGGCTTTTAACAACCATTCATATATTCTAATACCATTACTTTCTGCTGAGCTAGCAATTTCTTGTTATTCTCAGACAGATTGGGTGAAAATAATGAAAAACAATCTACTACTAGAGAAAAGTAATTGGGTAATAAGCATTAAATAAGTGATCCAAGGAGTATCATCCAGCTACTTCTATGACTCTATACCATATTATGATTTATTCTGTTTCCAAAAAGAAGAATCGGTACTTTCAGTAATAAAGAAACAAACTGCAAAATCTGTTTTCAGCAAACTTATCTAAGTTTTGTCTAACTTTTCTTAGCTTCATTCATTTCAATAATTTAATTTTAAGTAATTACTGACAGTATTTCACTGTTTCTTTAAATTCATAAGCATCCATGTGAGGGCTTTAGAAAGTTTAGATTAATTGCACTGTTGAAATAAATGTAATCACTTATTATTGTATAAATCAAAAAACAGTACTTAAATTCCCATATACTGCACACATCTCATCAAAAAAGTCAACACCGTACATTATTAAGCTAGAAAGGCAACGTATTACGGCTGCAGGCATTACTGAAAATTCTGAGCTAGGCAGTCAACAGACAACTTAAAATGGGACAGTCTGAGTTTAAAGACTTCCAGTAAAACTGAACTATTCCCAAAAGCCTTGAATTATTTTCCAGACAGTTATGCTATTAGATATAGGACTAAAGTTCTTTCCCTATCCCAAACCCAAGAATTGTATTATGCAACACCTTGGTTATCTATAATGTGTATCATGCTGAGCCATTCATCCAGGCATTCACCTTTGCCTCCTTTAGGTGAGAGGTAATTTAACCTCTCTGCTAGCTCATTTCTCCCTAGATTGCCAGTCTTGTGAAAAATTACAAGATTAGCTTTGTGATGAAATCAAATGTGCACTAGGCAGAGGACTATAACCCCACCTTCACCGTAAGGCTGATACACAACACTAAAGGAACAGAGTTTTTCTCCTAAACAATTGCAGTCCAATAAGGTAAAGTATCTTATTTGCCATTAAAAGGTAACATATAAGTATTCTGCGTTCAGCAGCAGAGGTTTAAACACCTTATTGACAACCTTTTATTCCCTTAATATACTATTTCACTGTAACGTCCAAAATTGTTATGCAGGAATACACTCTGGGAGTAAACCTGTATAATTCAATACGGTTCACTACCAATGTGTTATTTCCAATCTTGTCTAATATTGTATCTCTCTCTAAATCCTCTTTTGAGAACACAATTGTTCATTCATTCACCTAGAACAAATCAGTCTCCTATACAAAAGCCTTAGTACAGATAAACATCACTGTACAGTTAGAACTTCAAAATGCTTTTAAAACAAATGCATGGGACAATACCTTCATGGTACTGAAAGGAAGTAACAACACAAGTCAAACCTTAATAGGTTTGTGCCACTGTGCACATCATTAGTATAAAGCACTGAGTAAGCTAAGATTACTTGGCAATTTTCAACTGTATTTTCATACTTGGTTACAGACAACAGCGTCACTACTAGCAAGTGCTTGGCAAGGACTACACATACAGCAAGGAAAATAGGAAGAAATATTGCTGACTGAGGAAGGGACACTAGAAATTAAAGCCTTTACAGGGATTAGCAAAGCCCTCTCTGTCCTGCAAAACACCAAACTGAATCACGTAGCAAGTGTCAGAGGCCTGGCTCCTAGTGATAAATTTGACAGGAGCTTGAAATCACAGTTTTGGATCTCTACATACAGAAGACAAAAAAACAGCTTCAACTACGTTTAAATGTTTTTCTAGCCTCTGGGACTTCAGGGGTGAACAAATACCAAATTCCCACCCACGGCCACTACAGACTGATATTTTCATTCCAGCATGTATGAACTGAGCAGCCTTTGACTCAAAAATGGAAGAATACTACTTCGATCTTTAGCAAACCAATGCTGCATTCAGGTGTACAGGGTGATTCAAATAAATGAATGAAATCTGAGATACAGATTTATTCTCTGTTTGTTCAAGCTATCTGCAGCTAAGTCTCGATTCACTCGATGAGGTTTGCTCAAGGGGCAATTATAGCTCACCTAGTCAGAAATAATTAATACAATATACTATATTCAAATCACCATCCTAACCAGGTCAGCAGAGAACAGTTGAGCAGCCCAAATGACACAGAAATTATCATCTGAATCAATGTTAGGAAAAAGATATGGAATTCAGAAGTCGGAGGATATCTGTTTTGCACAAGCTTAAGCAGAAGGTCCAAAGTCTGACCCCTATGATTTTCTGCTTCACAATATTATTTAACATTTGGAATTTGCTCTCATCCTCATTCAAAATGAAATGGACTATTCTAAATTTTTAAATAAACTACGATTCTTTTAATTTTGGACACACTGGAGTGTTAGCTGAACTCTGAGCTCTGTGCTGCAAAGGTTTCTGTCTCACTGGCAAAGAACCTTCCCAGAGTATTTGGTCCTAGAGTAAAACTTGAAGAAAACACACAGATTTCAGACAGAAAATAATCCACATTCAGATGGAAGTTCAGCCTCTCTGATATGTGTTCGAAAATTATTTTTCTTTGATGAATCAGCATTTGTTAATAAAAGCATATTTTGTCATAAAATTTCAAATCAGAAAGGGACTGAGCATTTGCCATATTCCTTTTATATATAAAACACTGTCCGTTTTAAAACAGAAAACTATCTTACAGTAAAGTCTTTATAATTGGTCTATGATTACCATGAATTCTAATATTCCACTTCAAGAATATACTGTTTTCAATACAATTTACCATAATAAAATGTTAGTGCTCGGAAAGGAGTTTTCTCCATAGGTTTTCTTTCTTATCTTCCTTCTCTTTGATGTTTCTCTTAATTAGGTTGCCAGAGTTAGTCAGTGCCCACAAACGCTCTATAAATTACTGAGACAAACTCCTCAACACAGATCTGTACTGTCATTATATCTTCCAAAAGCTAAGACACAGTGGGAGATGAATTGTATTCAACATCATCATCTTCATAAGTAGAGGACACTCACAATTTTAGACATGTCCCAACTTCCTTTACCTTGTGCTCAGTGTTCCTGGTGGCCTCGCTAACAAGTCTTCCCTGCACAGACAATGACAGAAACTGGCAATACAATGAAAAATAGAATCTTTATTTCCCTTGACTTTGAAACTACAATCTGTAATTCTTGTCTCTTGCGTGACATCTTTAGCATCAGGAATAACTGTTTCAGAATACAGCGAGTGCTCTACATTAATAGAATATGTTTCTATATTTGGCCAGTTCTGTTCTTTCTGTTCAGCCTTGTACCTCTCAAGCATTGCCTGCTTGCCACATCAGCCTACCAGTCTGCAGTCTTCTTATACATATTAAACCTGACACTGAAAACTTGCTATCCACCTCCATCTTTCTAGTTACATAGGCTTGCTTCCTCGTGGCTCACCTTTCTTTTTTTTTATGGTTTAATTACTGAAGCACACTCTAATCCTTCTTACCTAACTCCTTTAACTCTGATCTTCTCGATAACCACTGTGCATCTCCCAGTGTTCCTCCACTCTGCCCACGCTCCATTGCTCAGTTCTCATTTATCACTATCAATATGTTTCATCCCCGCTGAAGTCTTCCAGTGGCTCAATAGCAGAACTGGTATTCAAAGTTCAGCTGAGGTTACTGATAAGCTATGAGAAATCCTGACCAGAATATTAGGACTGATGTACGGAATTAAAGTATTTCTTCTGTTCACTTGGTTAGTTCAGGATTTATCATCATCATAAGATTCTACACTTTTTAAATCAGTAGATTGCTACAGAATAGGTGACAACCTAGACTGAAAACAAAATGCTCGGACGTTCTCGATAGAACAAAATTCTGTCATGTTCCATTTCTTCACTTTTCAGTCTGGTTTGCTTATAGCTTGTTTTAACCTTATGTTATCATCCTTAGGTTTATCTAAAATAACATTATTATGTTAATAGTGAGATTAACCATGAGAATGGACTGCATTCACATTTGACATTTGGCAATGCAAAAAGCTGAGCTATGACTGACATTTTCATATTTGCGTTTGTCATGATAAAACTTATTAAAACAATGTAAATTAATATTTCAAAAGAACAAAGAATTAAACAACTCTTTTGCAAACCTCTAACCAATTCATAATCAAACCCACACAGTATACCAGCTATAATTTAGTTATGCTTTCCTATGTGTTCTTCCAGGTAAAATAAACAGATTATTTATATGTCTGCAGAGACTATGTGCTTCCAGTTTCTTCTGTATCAAAGCAAAATAGGGTTATTCTCGTCTCCTTTTTCTGCCAGTGGAGAATTACATCTGATGCCTTTCATTTTCACTAACAGTCTGTGTGCAGAAAACTAACTAAATTGCGAGAAGTGCTATCCTTCTTCATCAGCAGGAAGCAAAAGAATGTAACTATGGATCTTTCACTCTTCGCACAAATGTAGAATGCACTGTAGGGGCAAATAATGAAATAATTAAGCATACATACAGTCATTAAGCTAACAGCTAGTGTTGCAGCTGTTCTTTCTCCATGACTATTACATTTCTAATGAAGTAGACTTGGATCTTTCCTGTCAACACCAGAGTAATCTCATGTCCGCTGTATGTTAATGTCTTTTCATGCCTTTTGATAAAAATATACATGGTATAATAATCTCATTATAAAAGAAGATTTGTTTTTTCCTCAGACTATTAAGAAACAAAGAATGACAGGACCTAAAAATACTGTAGGTTTTCCATGAAGGTTGAAGTCAAGACACTTACCCAAGTCTGTTGCTAAAGCTACACTGTAATTTGCTGTTACAATGTCAAAAAGTGGGAATTACAAAACTGACAACATCAGAGATGCCGAATTGCTGGGTCTGTAGTGGCACTCTCTACAAGTTACAGACAATGGCATAACAAAACCACGTGGAGGGAGAATAAAGTCAAAAGAGCTAAAGTTAAAAATGAAATGCAAAATTTTCATAGGAAGATAATTAGACATTAGTCTTCCTCCCCCAAGGACAGAGTTAATTCTTTATCATTTGAAGCCTTTACCACAAGATTTTAGCTCAGACCTCTCTAAAAGGTATTCTTTAGCTCAACCACTGAGCTAGCTGCAAGTATCAGTGGATAAATTATCTCTCTAGCATTATGGAAGGTGTTAGACTAAATGATCCTAATGGTCCCCTGCAGGCCTCAAGAGTTAGGAATTTATGTTCTAGCTGCAAATAAAATCACAATGCATAGCACTTATGGTAAGAAACCTAAGAGTATGGTTCAACATAAGCATCTCAAATGAATCGATGTATTACATTCTTTCCCATTCTGTGGTGCGTCCAGAAATGCAATGAAACACAGGCATTTCATAGCTGTTGGAGAATAACACCCCCTTCTCTGGCACTGCAAAAATTCTCCAGATAGTATGAAAAAAATCTGTAGTTCAGTGAAATCAATGGAACTATTTACTACTCATCTCACTAGATCCATGAACACACATTTGACCTGCTCCTGACAAAAATTTTTTTAAAATCAACTTTTAAATATAATCTGATTCACATTAAAAATAAAATTCAGTTGTCTCTTTTTTAATTTTAAAAGCAGATACAAGTCCTCTCTGGCATAATATGTGCTCTCAGATTGCTAATACAAGTCCACTGCCTTAAACTAGGCACTGCAATGGTTAGTTTGCATCATGTCACTGCCTTACAAACCTGCTTCTTTGGAAGTGTTTTACTTCCAGTAACATTGTACCATGAGTAAAACACTTTATGTCAGCTGAGCCAGCACGTAATGCCAGCAGAAATTTCCCCTTTCGTGAGAGAAGGAAATTCTCCAGCAGTCACACTAACACCATGGCAAATCCCAGTGAAACATTCGGATGGAAAGTGAAGGTATGTCTCTAATGTGTACAGAAGAACATTTTTTGTTTCTAAAGGCTTATCCACAGCATCCATTAAAATACCAACAGAGGTGGTCCAGCAGTTTAAAATAGGGTGGGTTTTTGAGGGAAGAGGAGGCTTTCTTTTCAAATTATAGGAAACATTATGATGCCAATAGAATTTTTTCACCATCTCCTTGGCATTACACTATCACACCTGATATTACTATATCATTACAGACCTGTCTGGTTGTCTATTTCATTTTAATTTAAATTAACATGCAATATTTGGCAATGTACACGAAACCCAGAACTAGAAGTTCTATCTAAGAAGATAGATAGCACTAGAAGTGCTATCTAATTTAATCCAACAAGACCACTGATACCGAGAGCTAAGTCTAACACTCCTGCATCACTACTTCTCATCATTATGCTTGAAACACACAGTATAAATACTACAGAAGATCCCAGGAACAATGTACTGTGTATACACAAAGGGAGGTAAGGATGGAGAGATAGCTTTAGTGCTACATAGCTTTGCTTCAACCAGTTTAAGTGAGATACTTTACATATAATCTTGGAAAAGATTTTATGTTTACTAGTAAAACTCAACTTTCATTAAAGGGATTATTGTATTTTTTATCTTCACATCAACTGCTTAGCATCAGCAAGGGAAATAAAATTCGCTTTATGAGAGGACTGCCTCTCTTTAGTTGCACTGCTAATTAAGTACAAAACAAAAAAAAAGTATATTAATTTTTACATTTCAGATTGGCTACCATCAGCTCTTTCCCTAAAGAGAGAAGTAGTGGCATGCCAGAAAGAAACAGCAGACAAAGAAACACAGATAGGAATCAGAATTCTCCTTTGATACGTTAACAGCTCGGAAATGAGAGGGCGATGCTATATGGCAATGTGTCTCACACTTCTAGAGCTGCTCAAAAGCCCTGCAGGTTTCAGGCCTTTGGGGGAAGGTGATTCTGTGGACATTACAAGAAACCAGCTTTCTTGTGAGTATTTATGGAATGGTAGCGCTCACATTTACAAGTACCACTTGGCAGGTATGAGGACTGCTGAGAAAGACTTGTAGGAGCACCTCTAAACTTCCAAGAGGTTATCAAGACAAGGGAAAATACATCAGACAGAAGTTGTGGAGCAGGAACAAGTTCCTGTCCAAAAGAGGAAGACAGACTTTTAAACTGATTTTATTTTACTTTTCTTACTTCCTTCTCCCTCAAAAAACAAACTCCCTCCAAAAAACACCAAAACCAAAGAGGAGACATACTAAAGTTGTAATATTTTTTAAATGCAGATAAATATACAGGAGCTTAGGTGCAATACTTCTAAATTCTCTTTGTAAATAGGCAGTGAAGCTTTCATAGGCCTTAAACTATCATTTCCTTTGTACAAAATCTGCCTCCCTGCTGGGACAATGACTATTCTTTTAAACACAGAAGCAGGGCTCTTAAGAACAAAGGAAACCATGGGATTGAGACTATCTCTTATTTGGAGAGCATTCTTCCAAGAGCAATAGCTTACCTTTATATAGCAATAGAAATACTGAACAATCACAAAAGATATTATGAGTTAAACAAGTTCCTGTTAACTCCTGAAAGCAGTAGGATCAGATTCACTCTTGCTAGCACCAGGGAGTGCAAAAAGTACCTACATGAGGGAATTCATCACAGTGGAAAATAATACTGCCATCTGTGCTCCCTTGGGGCTTCAGCTTTCATGTGATGCCAGAGGCTCCATCACAGTCTGGCTGGCAGAGGGTGTCTTGTGGAGGTGACAAAGCAATAAATTTTCCAGCTTCCAGGCTAAACTTTGTCTCCACCCCCCAGATGGGTGTATCTCCAGGTTCTCCCAGCTGCTGCTGACTGCTACGTCCACCACCAGCTGAGACTACACCCTCGGGCTCCTCTCCTACTTGCTGCATCCAGCTGGTGCTTCATTTCCTACATTTCCCTATACTGTCTATCTCTACAGTGAAGGTGACATTAATAGATTACATGGGAGACTTATCAAATGCCTCTCCAGAGATTGCAATCCCTGTTTTAACAGTCCTTGATTTAAACTAAGAGCAACACATGAGTCAGAATCATAACCTAACCCATATGCGGTGTATAATAAATAGGCCAACCGCAAGGCTGAGAGCCAGTAGCTCATAAATTCGAGTCCCAGCTATGACGCCTTGGAAATTGCAGAAATTCTGGAAGCTTTGGAAGTTTCTACCCTGTACAAGTTGGATACCTATGTTTAGACATATAAATCCCCATACAGGTCTCTGTATTTGCCATACCAACAGAGAGCCAAACAACAGGCCAGAGGTTGACTAGCACCAGTGAATATTAGATGTTGCAAAAGGCTTTTAACAGTGAACATCCACGTGTGACAAAGCTGGCCTTAGTCTCCCTTCCTCCATTTCCCCATCTATAAAATAAGGTGTTGTATAGATGCTGAATGAAACTTCTAGTACTAATGCATTTCATTATTACTCATTCAATAAACAAAATTTTGGATTTTTTTTTTTAAATCAGGAAATCTTTTCTGCAGGTAAAGGCTAGCATTTCTGTTTAGATTTGCTGTAAGCTCCCAGGGTGATTTAACTGCATCCTTGGCCACTTTACCTTGGATTCTCAAATCAGATCTCTACACTCAGACCTCTATTTTCCACCTGTGGTCACTGTGACCACTGATGCAGTCACTGAAGTGGCCTGATTCAAGGAAGCGTAGAGAGCTGCCAGTCCTTTGCCAGTTAGTGGGGCCACCTCACGTACCCACTGAGTACTATGCACACATGCCCATCAAGTAGCATTATTTAGCATTTGTATGGTGATCACTTGAGTAAATCATGAACATCATATAGTCTTCCCCTTTAAGCCATAATTCCATTTTCATATTAAAGTTAACACTTCAAAAAACAGTGTTGTCATCCAGCATGAACACTTCATAATTACATTTTTCTAAAAAGCTATAATAAACTTTATTTAAGCAAGTGCTTCCCATTTTATTGCCATCCCCAAACATTGTTCATTTGCAAGCACAAAGTGTCCTCTTGACACGATAATGAAAGTGCATTCACATATGTCAGCTGGAGCAATTATGTACTTCAGATGAATACGCAACAAGTATTAGTCAGTCCTTTCTGCTGACATTTTCAAACATGACGTGCATATTAAAATTAACACAGCCAAGGTGTGAATGTAGCTCACTTCAACTGCAGATTTCCCAAATCTCCCAGAAATTTGGGCAACAAGAAAGAGAGCAGCCAGATCTTTTTCTAAATAGAATATCTAATGCTATTCCACCTTCGGATGGATTTCCTCTTGTGCAGTTACCTCTCCAGCACCTAGTAAAGAAAGAAACAGAGAAAGAAAGAAACAGAAAAGAGCCCTGAGCCAGTCTGAAGATAAATTAGTGTGTCAAGTGGTCTCACAGTCTTTTGGGCAGAGGGTGTACATGTTCCAGGGACTCGAGCAATCTCTATTTACTGAGCCACTAAGCCTAGTCTTCCAGAAAAGTTCATCGTCTGGGCTGGGTACTCCACCAGTGCAGACTTGGGAGAGAACTCCTGGATGTGTGTGGTGAGGTAGAGTGCATCCTACTTCTTGGAGTACAGGCTCCAGTTCTGACGTAACTTTCTCTCCCTGCTTCAGTTCCAAGCAATTCTTCTTAGTGTTGAATTGTGACACTTTGTTGTATTAATTTTAACTCTTCTTCTATTTTAACCTGATTTTTCCATTTTCACTGGAAGCAAACTTTGAAAATTGCAATTAAGATTGCAGGTGAAAATGAAGACATAAAAATCCTGCTCAAAATATAATGCTGAATTTCCTCTTTGGGAACTTCAGAGGCACAAGTAATAGTTCATCAGAAACAAGTCATTAAGCCAAACATCTAAGGACAGAAATAACCTACAAAGCTCCTGACATCTTAGAAGCTGGTATACAACAAGATTTGGCTCTGGAACACTTTATAGATTCTTTTGTGTTGTCTACAATTACTCTCTTTGTCAAAATCACTAGTAGAAGCAAGACAACGAGAAAAAGGATAACCTCTCCCTACACACACATGACCATCCTGCATTAAATAAGTATCTGTCAGAGAACTGATTATACCTTTCTGATCATACAAGGTCCTACTTTTTCCAAGTATAAGTGGGCACAGGGGCAAATGAGAGAGCGTGTAAGCCAGTGGGATGTGTAAAGAAATGTCACCAATTTTGCTATACAGATCTTGCAGGTCTGGGGATCAGGCATTATCTATGAAATTAGACTGATCCAGTAAAACTGGATTGATAGAACTCCTGCAATGTACAACCTAGACTGGTCATTTATTTCTAGTGTGTCCTACTTGAAGAAAAGAACCCTACTTACCTTGAGGAAAATGAAGAACAGTTGCATGGATAGGTCTAGAGCCATTACAGCTTACTAGGAAATTGCTACCTCAGAATTTGGCTTGGGGAAAGGGTATAACTCAAAGAAATTTAAAAGAAAAAGATAAAATGTCCAGTATGTGAAAATCTTCATTTGTATTTTATTTGAAAAAATAAAGAACATTATTAAATGTACTAATAGCAAATACAAAATGATATGAAATGGAACTACTTTGCAAGAAATTAAGACAAGTTGAAAATAAATAATTAATATTCACTCAAAAGCACTGGTGTAATACTGTTGTTGAGCATGACTAGACTGAAGTATTAATGGTCTAAACTACAGAGGTATTGGGTAACTACACTTTATATTGAGTAGGAAATGCCAGCTCTTTGCCTATTCGAAACATAGATCATTGGTATCCATCAGCAGTGATTTGGGTAATCTTCATACACTATGCACTAGTGGATAGCCACGTTCACCACTTACAATAGATATGTGAAGAAATAACAGCTCCCTAAATGTATTTATTTACGTCTACTGCAGATAACCTGCAGGTTTGTTACGACACTAACTGTATCTCACTATCACTATAAAGATCCTCAACTGTCAGCCAGAGTGGTTTTTTTTCCAATTGTTAGAAGCATACTCAGATCTAGCCCATCCACCACATCATCAATATAATCTTTGGAAGAAAAGCTTTTAAAAGAGCTTTCCAAAAGAAGACAAGAAGCAAGTCCCAAAAGAAATGAAAATTCAGTCTTCATGTATTATTTTGATTTCCACTTCTGAGTAAATAATTGTACCACCACAGACTGGCGTGTCTGTAAGGCAAACTCCTGTTTATCAATAGGTCAGCTCTGTGTATACAGAGCCACAATGCAAGCTCCTCTGGGCTGTCTTTCAAGTGACCTTAACCTGATGCAGAGAAGACATGTATAGAAAGGAGAAATAATTTTATCTCCTTGATAGCTCAGTTCTTGAACTTTGTTTAAAAAAAAAAAAAAAAAAGCCTGGCAGCAGTGCCAAACAATACTGAGCTATATATATAAGATTGTGACTGGAAACATTTTTCACTAGGAACATAGATTTATCCTTAATTTTGTGATCTTGGCTATGCTAAGAGATTCCTGGTAGTCTAGTCTTTTCAGTTAAGGTTGTTGCTTTTTAAACATATTTCTCTCCCAGCCAACTTACTTGTGGAGGCACAGTCAGGATGGCAGGAAAGGAAATCACGTTTTTTGCCAATATATACTTACTTCATTTGAGAAATTGAAAATAAAAGTATGCTCGTTAAAAAAAAAATTATCTACAGGAATAAAATAACTGTATTCGATATACGAATCTATCTTACTATCTAAGTTTAACAGCAAACCTGTCTATGAAGAGAGCAGGTCTTTTCTCCTATACACTGAATCATGCTCTACAAGATCCAGCAACTCTCCAGCTTTATATAATACATGACTCTGTGCAACACAAAGCACATTAGAACAAAAAATTACTGTTTATAAAGTAGTCCAAGATGCCCCAGACATAAACACATGCTCACGCACTGTGCAGTACATGTTCAAGTGAAACCTGTGAATCTGAGACATGACAAGCCTACTGTGCAGACACAGCACAGGCAAACCAATTAGCTCACTCCACCACAAAAGCAACAGCTTTGATGTGTGTGCTCAAACCAAAGCAGATGACAGCTCTGTAGGGCATGCCCAGAGTAGTCCAGCTATTGCCTATGAACAGTAGAAAACATTCGACAAGAAACCGGACAAGTCTAAGATTTCCAGATTTGCACATCCTATATAGCCACAGAAAAGCAGAACAGCCTGGGCTGCAATACGCTCAAAAATCCTGGACAAGTATCCTAAAACTGAAAATCTCATGTTAGTAGAATTTCTTAGGTCAAGACAGAAGACGTGCCTGGGAGAGCCAGCAGTACAGTAGCCCTGCCCAAAACAGTCAAGACCTACTATTCAGAGCTAATGAATAATAAATTTCAAAAATGACAATGTAAGACAATTGAAAACATGGGACAAATAGTCCAAAACCAAAATACTTCATGCAACTCTGCCATTAACATAGATAAAAACCCACAATACAATTACAGCTACCATTAAAGAAATTACAGATTATCTGAGTACCATCACACCCCATTAGCATGCAACCAGCTAAAGATGGGAAAAACATTTGAGTTTATTGGAACAGAGACTTTCCCTTCCCCAAGAAGCCAAGTGGTAATGGATCATGCACTAAAAATTAGAATGTGACCTATACATCCGTGGACTCATTCAGATCACCAGCAAAAGCTTCAGAGCTCTCCACTCACACAGAACAACAGCAAATATGATTTTGTTATGCAGAGCAGTTCACAGAACTGCATTTCCCACACAAGTTTCATTTACCTGTTGAGATATTTAACTTTTGAACCAAGACTGTGAGGTACAGTAGAAAATATAAGGAACTGATATTTAACAACTGGGATTTTAATTGTATCAATAATGTACATTTTTTATGTACTATTATTACTAAATACAAAGCTTTTCAATTTTATATTCAGAGTGAATGAAACATCTACATCTTCTGTTAATGTTTTTATCAACCCTATTTCATTCCGATATCATTTCTACACATTTCATCAAATGGCATGAAAAGTAGATAAAAGCAGACAGACCTCTCCAGTAATCCAGTCAGTTCTGAGCTCCAGTACTTTAAAATGATTAGCCCCTGAAGAAATCCTTAGCTTTTCTTTCCCCCACCTCCTTTTTCAAAATCCTTTATGCTCGGCTCAGTAAAAGGCAAAGGATCACTGATCAGAGCAAAACTGTTGTAGTCATATGGAAGATGCTGATGGTAAAATACGCTTCACTTGTTGAAGTATATTGAGATGGGACAGCAGGAAATGAGAAACGTTCCACCTGTCTGTTTCTTGAGTCACTTGGCTCTTCACAAAGCTTTCTTCATGATTTCTTTATTATGTTGTTCTTTTTGCCTTTGTATTCCCCAGTGAAGAGACCTTTCTAGGTTCATTTCAGTAATGTCAAAATAATTGAATCAAAACCAAGAACAAAGTATTACAAGAGCTGTGTCTTGACGAATTTATTATTAGAGTAATTGATAAAAGTTCTTAAATTTCCCAATAGACCCCCTCAAATTCAAAAACCAAGCAGAAGGCTCATAGAAAAACATACAGAATAATATTAATACTGTCTTCACCTTTCCCAAGTGCTCACCCTCATATATAAATCTATATAGAATGGACTGGCCCAGACACTTATTGTTTTACATTGTTACCAAATCAATTATTCTACCCTAGAGCCTAGTTTCAGCCACTGTAAATCAGAAGTCATTCCACAGAAAGCAACATTGCCATGATCATGTGAAAGTGAGATAGGAGAAACAGGACTCCTGGCCTTGAAAAAGTTAAAGTGGATATGCACATGTATGGCACTAAAGTTGCATCCTTTCATATAATTAGCTTTTACAAAAGCTAAGGGGAGTCCACATACAGATCTGCTGGTAAAATTTAATATGGAACACCATTTAGACAATTGTCCCATACACATTGGTAAATTGTTGGTCTTACAAATGATATATGAGGAAACAGCTACACAAACACAATGTAATATTTAAATGATATCTATGCACTTGATTATATTTACCATTAGAGCCTATAATCCCTGGAAAATTCAAGGTGGAAAAGGTGATCCCTATTCTTACCTGTTTGTTGAAATAGCAAAAGGATAAAACAAGATTCCTCTTGTAATTTCGTGCCACAAATCAGAGGCCCTGCAGAAATGTCTCTGACATGCTCCAGTACTGAGACAATATAAGTTTATTGTTACATAAAATTAGTTAGTCACACAGGGTCAAACTATACTATGTCAGTGGTCTAAATTTAGGATATTGGCCTGTAGCAGATTTTAGTTACAACAAACGTGCTATACAATTCTGCTTTTGCAAGAAAATTATGCATGAAGAGGCCAGGACATACATAATTCACAATCTATTTAAAGATTTTTTAGCTGCTTAATACAGCATTTCAAAGACAGCCCTCAAAATGGCCTTTAGAGGATTAGGGAAGGCAGTCTGTTTTGAAAGAAATATGTTCATAATATTTGAAGTGAGTGTTTATATATTATTTCTTCAAAGTTTGAAGGAGGAATAGAATTTTTACTTAGCAACTATTTTTCTGAATAATGTCATATTAATTTGGAACTTATTATGCATGCAATTATATTCATATTGCCTACTACATTACCATTTGGCTTACAGATTGAAACTGAAAACTCTTTTAAGAGAGTTTATACAGGGGTGTAACAAGTTAGCCTGGCTTCCTGGATTTACCAGCCTGAATAACAACACCTCTCTAGGCAAGCTGTAGAGCCTACTTGGCAGAGTGACAATTTATGCCTACTCACTCTTCTGTGCCTTGCTCTAGGATCTCTACACCATACAGTGCTTTATAGCACATTTTAAAAGAAGGAATAAAAGCAGTAAAAGTATATAAAGGAAAAATAGGATAAAATGCTATCCACATTTTTAGAGATAGATCATATGGATGAGAGATGGTCCCAACAGACTCCTTGTTAAAGGAATTGATTCTATAGATTAGGGAGACTCTCACACTGGGATTTCACAGACATTTGAAATTAGCCATTAGTATAGTGCTACCATGAGAAATGCAAACATGGACCCAGAATATATCAGGAGAAATATTTCCAATACAGATGGAAAAATATTGAGGTTATCATACCAAGCACCAGTGAAGTCAGATCTGACATATTAGACTGCATGCAATCCTAGCTACTCAGATTTAAGCAATATTTACTGAACACAGAACTGGAACAGAAAAGGGGCTCCAAGTACTGTAGTATCTGCCTTAAGAGAGGAAACTAAAATAGCTGGTAAAAAGCATGAAAGGAAATATGATTGCTCTTTGTAAACATAGAGGAGAAGAGGGAAGAAAATAACAGGAAATTCCAGGAAAGAACCATTTAAGCCATAAAACAATAATACGAGTGCGAACAGTTTTATACTAGCCATGAATACATTTAGGCTTGTGAGTTTCTTGTGAGAGCATTTAGGCTATAAAACAGTCTTACAGTAGAGCTTTTTCTAACTCCTTTGCAAATTGCATACTCAAAAAGAGTTACAGGGTAACATTGGTACTAGTGCCCCCAAGATCATACACAATCCACATCTTCCTCCCAGCTCTGAAGCCCTAAAATCCAAACAAATAATCATAACAATAATATTTAACTTGAGGGGTAAATTTAACTTTTGACAAGAATGAAGGATAATTTTTAGTCTGTACAGTTGAAGTGAGAAAGTACCCTCATTGACCTTCTTTGCCAAGGCTGAGTGATAACTGGCATCTACTGTCCTTACAGTGGACTAATGTAGAAATAGTACCATGGTAGACTGAGAAGTTTGTTTGGGATGATGGGTCAGGTAAAACCAGCAAGTCCAAGCAGATTAGTCACAAAAACCTGCAACTCAAGCAAGTATCAGCTCTTCGGAAGAAAGGAATACATTCACCTATAAGCATCCTATACCTTAAGTACAGGGCTTGTTGCCCTCTCCCCATGCCTCCCCTTCTAAAGGCCAACAGCGTGTTTAGCCTGACGGCCTCAGTCACTCTTAGGATGGCCTCCAATCCTGGCCATGGCAGCCAAATGTCTGAGTGTAATTAATCTATTTTGCATTAACACATTTTTGTTGGTATAGACAAAATAGAGGCAAACCAATTTTGCAGGCATTACTGTAGAACTGCATAGGCAAAAGACAGAATAACAAAGGTCATCAGTTGTCTGTTTCTTAAGAAGTTCTCCAGAAAAGCCCAAACCCCACCCTGTGGGGTGGTGATACTCTCACCAAAAAAAAAAAAAAATCAAAGTATGGCAAACTTCCTTTTTTAGTTCAGTTTGTTTTTCTTTACATATACATTTACAAATAGAGATGTGGTTGTAATACGAAAAGGAAAGTTTAAACTGAAGAACATGAAAACTGTTGCTCTAGATAATTGGTTGATGGAGATGAAAGCAGTCCTGCAGTTGTCTTCCCTCCGGTTACCAGCAAACTGACTTTACACCGTCCAAATGTTAGCTCTCCAGCTTTAGATTAGCAAATTATTGATGCCTAAAAGTGAAATTATACGTCTTAGTTATTGTTTAATAATTAAACAAAATTAAATTTGCTTAATTTAAAGCTCTGTTGCTTTAGTTTTAACCTGATTGTAACCACATCATCTGGAGATTGAACTCTCTACTTTGGGGCTTACTGAATTCTGATACTTCACTTCTCTCTCAGAGGAACCCAGCACTCATGGCACATTTTGACTTCACCCCTTCTCTTTAACTATAAAATGGCATTCAGCACTGCCTTTTGCAAAGCATGACTTTTTGCACATCTTCTTTGTAATTATAACAAACTTTCGAGCCCCTCAGCTGGCAAGCAACATTGCAGGCCTGTCAGGTTTCCAGTAATAAAGTCTTACTCTGTATATGAAAAGCTGTCCTTTGAGGATCAGAAATGTACAATATGCACTGCTTCAATGTGTAAAGATAAGATTAAACTACAAGAAAGGCAATTAAATGCTTAGATCATATTAATAAAAGCATTTCCTGTGTTTACCCTGGTGTTATCATTGCCTACAACACTGAGCAATGTATTTGCTTTGCTGACTAGAACAGGAGCTACACGTTGAAAAAGAGATTAAGGAACTGTTTCAAAGAATATAGTCCAAACCACTTTTGTTCAGGGTTTTTTTTTTTTTTAAAACCTGGTGTAATGAAAAATTCAGCAGTTTAGGGGGTCTCCACATGAAGAAAAACCAATCTGCTTACAAACAAATCAGCATGGATCAATGTCCTTCGAACTCTGTGGTTTTTGATAAAAAAATGCAACCTCGCTTTATAGCACTAACAGTTTATTATTTATCTTTATAAAATCATATTAACTTATCAATGCAAATCATATTTATTTACCTTTGTTTGGCCACCACATGCTATAATTAACCAACAGAGACACGGATAGAAATCCTCTCCAAGCTTAATTATAATTCATGCTAACCAATGTAAAATCTATAGAACACCATTGCCCAGAGGCCATTGTCAGCATTGGGGCTATAACCTACCTGGCACTGCTCAAACATACAGACAGTTATGGTTCCTGCTTTTTAGATTCATGGAATTGATCTTTGTGATCGCTAATACCCGTGATATTAGTCATGCAGCTTCCAAAGCAAGAGAGGCAGAAAGTTAGCTGGAAAGATCTATTTCACCTAGCTAATAGTTTGAAGATTTTTGACTTAATAGTTCTGAGCATGTTGCCTAGCAATATTTCAGAAAAGAAACAGGAGACATGCTGAAAAAAGGTAATTTAATTTACTGGGGGGAAAACCCTGAAATTTGAACGGCTTGCATATTGTTGCAGAGCTACTCAAATACAAACAACTCTGTCGTATGCAGTGATGCCATGGCAAACTGCAGCAACATCTGCAAAGGCACCACCTGGCACAGCAGAGAAAGCAGAGCTTCTTCATGCAGTAGGGCAAGACAGACCTATGCTTAGTCCATTATGATATTTCTGGTGTAGCACTTCCATATCTGAGCATCACATCACTGAAAAAAGCTGATGATTTCTGCGAGATCAGCTCGTCTCAGGGAAACAAAGGACAATCTCTTCATTGTACGCTTGCACAGAGACTAGGCCCTGTTGCATATCACAGTGCAAATAATACCAAGAATAATCAATAACCACAACAAAAGCGTTAAAGAAATATTTAAGCCTGTAAATTAGTCTCTGAGGGAAGTATGGTCCACTGTTTGAAATATTAAAAGGTTGGCTGCATAAAACAAGAAAATGTTCCTTAGGGAAGAAGCCTATATTTACAGGAACACCAGCTAGATTATCTACTAGGGCTGTTTCATCTCCAGCAGATGAGTCAATTTATGTGAAAGTTAAAAGTGAGAAGTTTACTCAATCTCAGAGTGTTTTATAGCTGTTTCCGCTGAACTGTTTAATACTGCTTCCCAGCAGAAACAGGTTACGTACAGAAATTGAATAAATATTAGAAAGGCTATCCTGAATTTATTTTGTACTATAGGGAATGAGGAAAAGGGAAAGAAAAAAAAAAGGATATGGGCCAAAACATCCCATTCTTGAAAGGCAATATTTATATTTGGCAGACACTTTTTAAACCTAATTACCACATAAATATAAACACAAATGTTTTCCATGTGCAAGGAAATGGAGTTGAATTTTCTGAAACATTCAGGCATAATGATGCTACATGTTACAGAAATGCCTATGGGTTAAGACCTAGATATTAGGAGAAAAAAAGACCTGTTTGTTTTGAGGTAAAACAAAATATAAGAACAATATACTGTACTTTTATCACATGATAAAATTAAAGCTACAACATACCCAGTGTGAGCAATCGAGATATTGACTTGAAGTTGTCAGTTTGTAAGATTTTTAAGTTAAACTTCTCCCTGACCTGCTGGTTTTCTGGATTTAATGCAAGTTGTACTTTTTTCTTCTTTCTCTCTGCCTTTAGAACTGTTCAGCCTGTTCAGCCAGCGAAGCTTATATTTAGAATCATTAAGTGATTCATCAAGTGAACCCAGCAAATATAACTCCTTAGTTTTGTCACATGCGAAGGAGTGATATAATGACCTATGTCAGCAGTTGGCATGGCTGGTCAATAGGTGGCAGTGACTTAAACTTGCTTTATTACAGATACCAGATTGAATTGTTATCTCCTTGTTCTAAAAATTCACCAAAGAGCCCTGGAATTTCTACGTCAGTCATTAATGGAGCTAAGCCTGGCATACAGGTTATCTCAGAAGACTGAGAGAAAGCAGCCATACTTCTCTTCTGCCACAAGAAGAAGATTTGGGCAATCTCAACTTCCTCTTCCGAAACAGAAGGAAAGGAGAAAGACACTTCGACTGGGCATTACACGGTGAATGCACGACCTAACTCATTAATGTTTCTCAGGCAAGCTAGCAGTCACAGAGTGGAAACACAGCAGGAAGCACTCTGTTGCTATAAACAAACACGAAAATTAGGGCTTCTCAAGTGAAGTTGAGGCCTACAATGCTGAGTGCTCAGCATGAACATCAGCATGACTCTACTGCACAGACCTCATCACAGATAGAACACACTTCCCTGGATTAAATCTGAAAATTTGTGACAGGCATATTTTAGTATCTATCATAAAGACAGAGGGGGAAAAAAACGAAACCAGACTACTATCATGAGCAATTCCAAACAGGTTCTGAGCGCTAGCTCAAACTAAAAGGTCATGTAGCAAAGAACAGCTGCTTCCAAGAAGCACAGAAAAGGAAGCTTGCCAAAAGTTTACAGGTGTAATGATGCTGTCACAGAGTCCATGCAAAGCAAACCTGGTTAAGCAACTAAATTAACTGGATACACCCTGTAACGTTATTTGGCCAGTGATTACAAAGATAGTTTTGAAGTTTCTGAAGGAACAGGAACAGAAATTACAGAAGTTTATCAGTATTCTATAGTTAATCGTCAAATATTCTTTTATTAGCACTTTTTTCAGAGATAAGGTAGCTAAAATCAGTTTTAAGAGGCACACTGCTTGGGATTTTTGCTGAGAGCAAACCAGTTTCTTGCAGTTTGCTCAAGAAACCTAAATATTTAAGGAAGATTAGCTGTGGACAGATACTTAAAACCCAAACATTTGTATCATGCAAAAGGAAGTTAGAAGTCCTATGGAGCCCAGCCAGCCCTTAGCCACGTGTCCCCTGGTTTCCGGAATTCTTCTAAAAAGTCATTCTAACTCTCAGCTTTAATTTTTAAAAAGAGAGTAATTTAGTGTCTTCCAGTTTTCATTTGAAGATAAACTTCAAAATGAAAATTGATCACAGAGCTTGTGAGGCTGCCAAGATTATTCTTCCTGAAAATTATTGCTTATTCGTGGTTCCTCTCACTCCCTGTTAACTTAAGTCACTTATTCATCTTTGGAGGAAAGAATTTAACAAATAATCTTTGGTGGCTCTCCTCAAAATTTAAAGATCATTTGAGAATGTCTGATTGTAATGATTATAACTGAGATTAGTTCTGAACTGATGAGGAATAAAATGAAAAGATCAAGTTGTTCAGGAATATGAAGAAGACATGCCAGAGAGCATTTGCCTCATTTCTGCATCAAGCAGCACAGTCACTCCTAGGCACTGATGTAGTGAACATGTAAGAATTAGTACAGTAAGCAATAGCCTTTGGATCAGTTCTGCTCTCACTTAAAACTAACATTCAAGCCCAGGGTTTGCTCCACTGCTTTTAAAGGTGTTTTCATTAGAAATTTCAGAAGTGGCTATAGATACATACCTGAACAAATATAGATACAAATTTGAGTGAGTAATTCCAGACACCGACTTGGGCATTTCCCCCCATGAGGAAATAAGAGCATACACCATTTAATATATGGTTACATTTATATACTATAGAGTTTGAACAAATAAGTTGTTAATTTTGTTAATTTTTCTCTTGCTTCCATTTTTCTGGGGCAGCAAATGTTCTGTCAGCCATTATCTTGAGAAAAATTGTAATTGATGGGTTCATTTTCATTTATGCCTAAGGAATTTTCACATTATTGTAAGCTGGAAAATATTAGATAATTGACGTTGATGAGAAAACTGCATTCATACCAATTATGCTGTTCCATGTATATGCTTAATTGTCAACACTGCAATAGCTTTAACTGCACATGGACATCGTCCATTAGCCAATCAGAGAGCTCAACAAGAAAAACACAGACATTTTAACTGTTACTTGGAGGGTGAGAAGAACATAACTGTCATTTGAATAGGCAGGTTTACTTTTGTTATGCACTTTGAATCCCCCTCCCCAAATATATTTGCCTTCAATATTTGGGCCAAAGAACAACATAGTTTACAATAACAGCAATAGTGAAGTCTCCTAAAGCAATGTCCATCCAGAACTGTCATAAGATTTTTTTAAAGATAGGGAAAAAATATATTTATTTCCACTTTAGAAAGGAAGAAGTAGAAGTACAGACAGGAGAAACAATTTGCCCAGTGGCTGACAGTGTATAACAGCGTACTGGGCAAACCTTACTGAGGGCTGAAGGAGAGAGAAAATATACTCCCCAGATCCATATGTGAAAGAAATCTTTCCTGCACAGGTCACGCCTGTTTCCAGAAGAACAGGGAGACAAAGTGTCCCTATTGCACCATTCCCCTGCCTTGGATCCGAGCTGTTAATGTCAAAGCAAATATAAGATCCATAGGCTCCCAGTGATCCCTTTGTGTGCAAGGTTTCTGACTGTACTCAACATCCTTTTCTTCAATAAGGTAGGGGACAAATCAAGGAAATTGATCCTTGATGAGCAAGGAACTCCTGGCAAAACTCCAACAGAAGAAGGAAGTACACAGAATGTGGAAAAGGGGACAGGCCACTTGGGATGAATACAGGGACGTTGTCAGAGTGTGCAGGGATGCGACGAGGAAGGCTAAGGCCCAGTTGGAATTAAATCTGGCAGGGGATGTCAAGGACAACAAGAAGGGCTTCTTCAAATACATCAAGAGCAAAAGGAAGACTAGGGAAAATGTGGGCCCGCTACTGAATGGGGCAGGGACCCTGGTGACAAAGGATACAGAGAAGGCAGAGTTGCTGAATGCCTTCTTTGCTTCAGTCTTTCCTACTAAGGCCAGTCCTCAGGAATTCCAGACCTTGGAGACAAGAGAGGAAGTCTGGAGAAAGGAAGACTCTCCCTTGGTTGAGGAGGATCAGGTTAGAGATCTTTTGTCCAAACTTGACATCCATAAATCCATGGGCCCTGATGGGATGCACCCACGAGTGCTGAGGGAGCTGGCGGATGTATATCGCTAGGCCACTCTCCATCATCTTGGAAAGGTCCTGGAGATCAGGAGAGGTGCCTGAGGACTGGAAGAAAGCCAGTGTCACCCCAGTCTTCAAAAAGGGCAAGAAGGAGGACCCAGGGAACTACAGGCCTGTCAGCCTCACCTCCATCCCTGGAAAGGTGATGGAACAGCTCCTCCTGGAGGTCATCTCTAAGCATCTGGAGGACAAGAAGGTGATCAGGAGTAGTCAGTCAGTAAATGGATTCACCAAAGGGAAATCATGCTTGACCTATCTGATAGCCTTCTATGACGGAATGACTGGCTGGGTAGATGAGGGCAGAGCAGTGGATGTTGTCTTTCTGGACTTCAGCAAGGCTGTTGACACTGTCTCCCATCACATCCTCCTAGGTAAGCTCAGGAAGTGTGGGCTAGACGAGTGGACAGTGCGGTGGATTGAGAACTGGCTGGATGGCCGAGCTCACAGGGTTGTGGTGAATGGCGCAGAGTCAAGTTGGAGGCCTATGGCTAGTGGTGTCCCCCAGAGGTCAATACTGGGTCCAGTATTGTATAACTTTTTCATCAATAACTTGGAGGAAGGGACAGAATGCACCCTCAGCAACTTTGCTGATGATACTAAACTTGGACAAGTGGCTGATACACCAGAAGGCTGTGCTGCCATTCAGAGGGACCTCAACAGGCTGGAGAGGTGGGTGGAGAGGAACCTCCCGAAGTTCAACAAAGGCAAGTACAGGGTCCTGCCCCTAGGGAGGAAGAACCCCATGCAGCAGTACAGGCTGGGGGCTGACCTGCTGGAAAGTAGCTCTGCTGAGAAGGACCTGGGAGTGCTGGTGGGCAACAAGTTAAACATGAGCCAGCAGTGTGCCCTTGTGGCCAAGAAGGCCAATGGTCTCCTGGGGTGCATTAGGCAGAGTGTTGCCAGCAGGTGGAGGGAGGTGATCCTGCCCCCTCTCCTCAGCCCTGGTGAGGCCTCCCCTGGAGTACTGTGTCCAGTTCTGGGCTCCCCAGTACAAGAGAGACCTGGCAGTAGTGGAGAGAGTCCAGCGGAGGGCTACAAAGATGATGAGAGGGCTGGAGCACCTCTCCTATGAAGAAAGGCTGAGGGAGCTGGGACTGTTCAGCCTGGAGAAGAGAAGACTGAGAGGTGATCTGATCAACGTGTACAAGTATCTGAAGGGGGGGTGTCGTGAGGATGGGGCCAGATTCTTCTCCGTGGTGCCCAGCAACAGGACAAGAGGCAATGGGCACAAACTGAAACACAGGAAGCTCTGTCTGAACATGAGGAAAAATTTCTTTCCTGTGAGGGTGACTGAGCACTGGACCAGGTTGCCCAGAGAGGTAGTGGAGTCTCCTTCGCTGGAGATATTCAAAACCCGTCTGGATGTGATCCTGGGCAATATGCTCTAGGTGACCCTGCTTGAACAGGGAAGTAGGACTAGATGATCTCCAGAGGTCCCTTCCAACCTAAATGATTCTGTGATTCTGTGAATGTTTTGGCAAAGAGGCTGACAAAAGCACTCTACCTTTGGTGCTTCTTCCTATGGGATCTCTGCTGGACAGACCAACACAGCCTAATTTTTAACAGCCCTTCTTCTTCCACTGTAAGAGCCCCTTCAAATTTCAGAAGCCTGATCTGACTCCAGCACCCTGAACAATCCCCACAGCAGCTGAATCAGTCTCCCACGCACAAAGCACTTCCCCCCGGCCCAGCATGTTCTGGTCCAGGCCCTCCACAGCTTCCGTTTAATGACAGAATTATAGTCCAAGCTATTAAGCATTTGTGTTCACTCAGTCTAGTGTTTCAGCCTGCTCTATCTATCACTGGTGTTATTTCCCTGGATGGTTGTTTCATATTTTATTAGAAATGACAGCTCTATTATTAACAAGAAAAAAATATACCATGAAAGAAAAATACAAGTACTAGCTTTAAGAGCCAGGTGCTGAAGGATGTGAAAGTTTTATCTGGTGACATGCAGGAAATGGCTTGATCTGTAAAATATTTGCTACTTGAATGGTTTATTAAAACTGACACTGGTACAACAATTACTACCAATTATTTTGTCAGAGTGTCGATTCCATTCACAGTGAGAAAGATAGTGGCAAAAAACATACCTAAAACCTAAAAGTAGCTAAAGACCATTTTACTAGGGGGCACTTGACTGATTAGTAAAGATATATGAAGCTTTTCCTCTCCAGATTACTAGTTCAAATCCATGCCTGGCACTAATCACAGAAACAAATACAGAAACAATACCAGGTACTTTATGGTAACATGTGTGAAATTAGTTCCCAGGCCAGATCCTTTGTGGTCAGCTGTACATATCAAAAAAATCATCACAATAATTGCTACTTGTTGGCAGTTCCAGTTAAGAGACTAAAGTGCTGAATACAAATACAGATTATACTACCAACTTCCCAATTCAAAAAGTAGCCCCTTGGAGAACTATGCAGTGAGAAAATGCAGAATTTCATTCTCCAAAACAGACTCTATATGTAATTGGCTTTTCTTTTTACTAGAAGTTATAACAAGAGATTTACAACATGTCTTCACTGTAAAGTTAACTTGAATGTAACACTAAGTCACCTTATATCTGCATACAGAATTCTCATCCTTTAGTTCAAGAACCTCAGATCAAAATGATGTAAAAAAAGTCAGAGCTGCTCTGCAGAATGAATGTGGTGAGCATCTCAGAGCATCTTTAAGCTTCTAATACCTCCCTCCTGCCCGGTATTGATCTATAAGATCCCTCAGTCTACCCTCTGCAGAAGAAATCATCACACTACTTCCCAAACTGGGATGTCTGATCCTAACCTCTAATGGAGTAGTACATGCACATGAAGACTAACCTGTCTAATATGTATTAGACTACTGTGCTGGCACTGAGCAGACGACCTACCTTCTCGCATTAGGTCCCACACACCATGAGTGCATCAGACTCTCTGAATAAATACCTGGAAACCCTAGAAAAATTAGAGGAGTTCCCTGTGTTTTGCCTGGACAAAATACCTATGCAGAAATGATGAGGATGTCCAGCAAAACTAAGATATAGTAAACTTTACACAGTAAAATTTACTTTCATAATGAAAGAGGCGTAATCATACCAAATTACTAATACTGACAGAATTTCCCTTTGGGAAGGGTTTAGAATTCATCTTCATAATTCAGAAGATGTGTTCGCATGAGCTGTATTAGCATAACTACAGCAATACAGCCATAATAATACCGCCAATATGTTTCCTTATCTAGTTAACTCACAAGTAAGCTGTGCTAATGAGTGAGAAAGTACTATTCAAAGGGAACAATTCAAATGTTATTTCATACTGCAGCTGTTCTCACCTCAAAGTAGGCTAATACAAGGGAAGCAACTCAAAAACAAATCACTGCAGGTTTAACCTGAATTATCACATATTCTGAGTCACTTTGTTTTTCCTTTCAATGACAGACAATGTGCTATGTCTAGCAAGCAGGGGTAAACTCACATTAAGGCTCTCCCAGTTGTTTTCCAGATGTGAAAAGAATGGAGAAGGATCAGCTATGTTTACAAGCTGCAGGATTTTCATTTCATTTACCTAGACTTTTTCCATGTTTGTAAATACAGTGTTAGTATTTCAGGCCTTCTGATAATACAGGCACTGAAAAAAATTCTTTTCCTCAAAATAGGCTGATGAGCAGTGAATCACAAAGTCTATAATTATACAACCACTGTCTAATAAAGCCTTTGGTGCCAGAAGTTACATGCCACACTTGGGTCAAGCCTATTAAGTTTATTAGGGCCTCAGTTACTTCCTATACAGACCACCAGGGCCCAAAAGAAATATCAAAAGCTACTGACCTTGTGCATTAAACACAGAAGTAGCCAGTCTTACAGATATATAAATCAGAGAGAGTTGCTACCTCGGGGGGGGGGGGGGGGGGAGATAGAAAAAAGCAATTTCAGATTTGAGCCAGACACAGAATAAGGAATTACTTTATTTTGATATACAGGAACTAAAAGCAATACATTGTTACAACTCTCATTCACAGAATTTAAAGCCAGAAGGAACCATACAGGCTGGCCTCCTGTATATCACCGACCATTAAATCTCACCCCATTATGCCTGCACTGAGCCAAATAACTTGTATTTGTTTACAGCAAGATTTTCAGGCTTGCTTTGAAAATATCAATGGAGAATCTACCACTCCCCAGAGCTGCAGTAGCCTATTCCAATGCTTAGTAGCCCCCTACTTTACAAATTTCTGTTGAGCACCCAATCTGAATTTTTCAAGTTTCAGCTCTTGGTTGCCCATTGTTTCACCGTTCTCTACATGATTAAAACAATTTTTCACTCATGGAGAAATTGTGTGCTGTAACTCAGGTATCTCAGCTTTAAATCTCTAAAGGTATGGAATGTCCTCCATTCCCGAAGTTGTTCTAGTTGAAGAGAAAAAGCTACTTTACATTAACCTTTGACTAACAGTAGAATTGAGCATATTTTCTGGGACTGCTGTTACCAACGCTGTTTGCAGAGAGTCATTTTATTTGCCCCTCTACCCCAAAATAGCCAGAATGGAACAAGCTTGACTTACCTCCACCCTGACAAAAGCAGACAATCAAAGATCATATTATGTACGTACACTTCTGAACTGTTACATATGTTCTATACAAGAGAATCAGATACCCAAATACCTAAATACGTCAAGCTGCACGCATAATTTTGCATGCAGTGAGTAAGAGCGTATGCACTTCTCAGCTGCCACAGACTAGCTGAAACCTTTTCCTTAAGTCAAACCAGAAAAATGGTACCTAACTACAAATAAGAAAATAGAAAATAAGCTTCAATTAAGGAAAAATACAGAGGAGCAAAGCAAATGCCGAGGGACGACCAAGTCAGGGAACAAAATAAAAAAAGCCTGAGAATCATTTTTAAGGATAGGGACTGAGAAGAACGTTTAATTAAGGCCACAGTCTAGTTACCATTCAGCACTTCTGCCTGCCCTTGGGAACGTCCTCAAGACTCAAGATCAAACAAACAAGATTCTGCAGGCACACAATCAAAGCACAGATGTTTGCCTTGACCACAAAGCAACTACCATGGGTGACATACTAATCTTTCAAAATGCCTCTGTCACTAATCAAAAATATAATTTAACAGGTCTGGATTACACTTTTATAAATATTAGCATCTGAGAATTTTCATTAAAGCAGATGAGAAAAATTTAAAGTTCAAAGCAGAAAATCAGAACTTGAGCAGCGTATTTTTATGGAATGAAATACCATCCAGATAAACTTTCATTGACATAAGCCAAGCTTAGAAAGCCTTAAAAAAACAAACGGCATTCCAAAGAAACAGAACTAAATTCCACTGGCCTACCCTCTCATTTGCTATGTGATTGCATCTTCTCACTAGCTTTAGGCAATAGGGCAGTATCAACCCTCTCTAACTGAAGGAGTAAGTTTATATAGAACAAATTTCTTAGATCACAGGATGTAAAACTACAGACTAAGACAGACCACACAGTGTCAGAGAATTGCATATCATGTCCTTATCTTTACTATACAGCAGCTGTAGTGCACGTGTGTTAGGAGCTCGGTCTTTTCCACAGCACCAAATTAACTGGGAAAGTGCAAAATCAAGACGCCCACACAAGAAACTCTACGCTCTCAGGAAGCACAGCACCTATTGACAAGGTGGAGAACCAGACGAGGGGAGGGGCTGAGGAATTCCGGGACACAGGACAGCTGGGATCAGGCCATGTCCACAAGCGAAGCAAGTAAGCAGTCTGAACTGATTGCCACTACAGGCCTCCTTTACACCATCCCACAGCCCAGGTAGAATATTCCCCAATTTACAAGCCAGAAGAGCGTGAGGAGGTGTAAGACAATGCAATAATACAGGCGGAACATGACAGTGCAACAGCCAAACATAACCATACTTTCCAAAGAAGCAAGTATATCTTTACGTAACTGGGGAAAAGCTAACAGACACTAGCACTTGATCCACACATCCAAAATTTCAAAACTTACCTAAGTTCACCCCTTTCAAGTGAATATTACCCAAAAGCAAGTCACTGCTACTCAACAATGCACAAACTGATAGGACAGCAAGCCTAGCCATTTTCTTACTCATATCTGCATTTCCTTCTTCCTTTCATGTCAAGGATAATACTTACAACAGTCCTTCAGTGATCACTTTCATGCAGCACCAAGTATTGTTATTGATTCCACTCAAATGCTAGAAGCTCCACACCGTTCACCAACTGATAAATATTATCTATTGCTGTAAACTTCCACATTCATTTGCATCATAACACACAGATTTTTCTAAAGGCAGAATGGTTATTTGGAGTTGGAAGGGAGGATGACAATAAAGCCGGTAATCATATTTGCATCTTTTTTAGGATTCCTTAAACCTGTAGAATAATTAATATACATGGTTTTATCTTAGATTTTAACTGCACTTGGAACTTTGCCACCTTCCTGTTAAAATGAGTCTTCCAAAGCCAAGGCTGGTGGTGTAAGAACTTACCGCTGATTGAATATCCGATTAACCATTCTCTCAGCTGGTGCAGTTAGGAGCACTTCCGAGATATTCTTGTGCACATTAGGATTTCTCAGGCCTGAAAGTTGAATGTAAAAAGAAGTGGTATGTTCTCATGCCTCAACCCCTAAATTAGTTTGCATATGAATGCAAGTCCCCTCTTTGGAAATTTAAACTAACAATCTAGTGACTAATATGTGCGGAAGAAATTGAAAGCACTGACTGACTCCTGTAGATCAGGATTTCAAAAGCATTTTAAAAAGACTGCAGCTAACAAAAATCGAAGCACACAGGCACTTGGGAAAAGCAGTACTAGTCCAAGTTGCTAGTGGCGTATCATTCTTAGGAAATACTACATACGCTGTGTAAGCCAGGCATCCTGGAGCAGCCTCAGTCTTTGGCAGGCCTTGCAGTCTTTCCGGAGGGTACAAACTGCCAAGTATTTAGAAGCATTCATTAACCTTAAGTGTCTTGTTTACTGGGTGCTCAACTCAGGACATCTTGTAACTAATTTCCAGAAGTGCCTAGGACCTTATTTCTCGACTAATGGCAAAGGATAGTCTGTGATAGTGATCACAAACCCTCTTCGGCCCTGTTACGTTTCCTCCAAGGTAATATACTCTTTAATGTCACCCATAGGAAAATTCAGTCTTCTACAAGAAGTCTGAGGAAGACTTTGTGCTGGATACTGAGGCTTGGTCTACACAGAAGTTGTACTGTAAGTAGTTTTGTTAGGAACACAGTTCCTCAGCTTGTGAACAGAAATGCTTTTCCAGATGTAGCTGGAGCAGCTGAAGACGTTACTTCCAGTCTGAAGCTGAATGACAGCTATCAGGTTAAGTCAGCCAGGTTATCAGAAAGGTAAAAGTGCCAGTCTTTGCTAAGTTTATTTTGGTGGAAGCACATCAAGGAGCACAAACATAAGAATCACAGGCAATTTTGCACAGGGAGCCACGTGCCGTAACCTTTGTCATCCACCCAATTCTTTCTAGGGGGCACCACTGAAGATTGTTTGGGCTAATCTAGCTGGCACTGATCATAGCAGATTAAGACACTTTAGCCGCCTGCACCATGAAGGTTGTACAACTGTATTCAATTGCTTGAAGTAGATCTGAAGAAAGATGCACATCTGCAGCCTAGGAGCTGAAGGGGTTAACTGTATGTGCATGCCCATGCTGGCTTGAATTTGTAAGTGTTGGACACTGCACTGTGATTTCTGTACCACTTCACCTTCTGTGTGACTTCTCGGCTAATCCTGTGCGCTTGCCACACTGGAAGAGCACAGACTCTCTCCCTGCTCCCATACAGCATACACCCGCACACAGCGAGGCTCCTGCCCTCACATCTTTCCACACAACCCTGCCATGAATTCTGCCCTGATGAGTATTGATGGGTAGGATGAGTTGATGTTATTTGGAGAACAAGATGAATTTTCAACGGTACATTGAAATATAAGCTTTGATAAAGAAAACAGTAATTGTGTGCCTATAATTTCACTGATTACAGAACACAGTTTGCAGCTCTCTAAATTATAGTTTACAGAGATGCTATCCTGAATCTTTTAATTTCTGTGCTTCTTTATAAGCATCCATTCATATGCCTTCTCCCTCCACAGCAGAATCTGAATTTCACAGAATCCAAATTCTGCAGTCCTAGTTTTACGTAATCAGAGAGAAGTCAACCTACAGTCTTGAAGTAAATAGGAAATTATTTTTCATTAAAAGGTATGTTTTTACTGTAGATTCTCACTCTATGGGAGGGTCAGTCAGCTGTCTCCAGTCTGTCAGAGCCATACACTGTTCTACCATCTTGGACTTAGTCAGGTAAATCTCATTCATCTGAGAGCTAGCAAGAAAATGTGCAAAAATATCTGCTGGCATCCAGACCATAAATATGATAATAGTGTGGTCCAACTCTGAATTAAGGAGAAAGTAGCAGATAGGTGACTAACTGCACGTTTGGCAACATCAACAGTGGAGTTAAAAATACAATCAAGGAACCCAAGGTTGCTTTTCTGTATTCAAAGCATCAAATATAGTACTGCTTTAGGGTTATATAAGGCATACTGTTGATGCCATCACCGTTCTTCTACAAGTTCATTTGCTCTATAAAGAGACAAGGCAGAACTATTAAGAAGAAAGCCCCTTTGCCTTTTATTTGAAACTACGATGTATAAATCGAGGCAAATGCTTTCTGATACTTAAATTTGCTCTCTGGATGGATGAAAGCCCTTTCCCTGTCTAGAAAGGGTTTATCAGAAAATACAGACTACTTATTCCATGCTTCACTCATTGGTTGTGGTAGCCAAATAATTTATAAAGCAGTATCAAACCAAGTAGTTTGCAAAACATGAATGCTTTAGTATAAATTCCTTTTCTCTTAAGGCAATTTTTTTTTCCTTTCAGTTTAAATACTTACCAGGACTACAGATTTTATGTTTTCTCCTAAACATAAAAACATGCTGCCAGGGAAAGACAAGGTTCTGCCCTTCCCCTTCCACTTATTCTGCCCCTGCACTGTTCTTTCTTTCCTCCTACATGCTAGCAAAAGCTTTCACATGGCAGCACAGTGAGACAGACCAAGGAATGACTCTCATGAGATCTAACTCAGCAGAAACACCAAGTGATTTCATTCTAAGCATTGGTTACGTCCTGTGGCAGTTACCTTGCGAGATAGCCCCTGCTGCCTGCACGTGACAGTCCTTTGCACTACTACTGTTAAATTTCTGTTGTTTGGTCAAGAATCCAGAGTCTAAGCTTCAAACTCAGGGATCCTCTGTCTGCTCCAGGAACAAACTGCCTAAAAAGCTTCTCCCAGGCTACAATCCAGCCATGTATTCTATGGCTCCCAATGTTTACATATATCCCAATGTTTCCCAGAATTTTTAAGTGTTAGCATTCTGGATTACAGTTTCAAGAGGCAAATGAAATAGGCTGAACACTGGACTTTCATTGTTTTACTTAAAGGACAGGCTATAATTGCTTGTATTTTATCAGAAAAACAACCTTTCTGTATGTAACAAAACAAAACAAACTTTTCCGTGTATGCCTTACCCGAAGCACATCCTCCCTTCTCAAGTGCTCATGGGCTAGAGAAAGCCAGCTCCTCTCATCTCATCAAGACCCTGGCTTGAGTTGCTTAAAAGGCCTCAAGAAGGGTAACACCTCAGTAAGTACCTTTTAACAATCTTTCTGCCATTTCTTTCAGGCAACCCTCTAAACAGCTTCTGCAAACTATTACTGACCCCTACCTACAGGTCAGAGCTGCCCACAGTGACCTTTTTTCTGAAAAATCTCAATCCTCCCAAGGAAAAATAGTTTACAGTGATAGATGTTAGTATTTGAACTGCAGACTACCTCCATTTAATACCTTATTAATTTTACATTTGTGCTACTATCTGTCTGAGTTCTGGCACAGGACAAGAAGAAAATTAGGAGCTTTTGCTGTCCAACGTGAAATCAATTTATTACTGAGATTCACAACCACCTTTGTTTCTCAGCTGTATGGGCGGATTCCTGAAAAGGCTACACATACATTTATCATAGACAATCCGGGTCACAGGAAGAGAGATGCTTTCCTTACAGGTCATAACTCCTATAGCCAAGGCTATAGGCAGCCACGGCCACATCTTCAAACTCAGCACTTGACTGAAGTCCTTCTGAGATTAGCAGAACCGTAACAAGGTACATCACCTACAATTTTGTCAATATGTGCTCTTTCAATAGCAAATATGAATTCTCCATTCCCATGCTCTTCAGCAGGATTTTTCCTTAAAATCTGTTCTGCCAAATTCCCTGCACAATGAAGCTCAGTTAAGATTAGATATGTTATTTCAATTTTAAGGCTTGTTCAGTCTCCAGACTCAGTTCACCTCTTGGTCTTTCTATTGTGAATCTCTTCAGAGGTTTCAGATTATTTTATCATAGTTTCCTAAATACATCTCCAAACTATACTCTTTACAATGTGAAAACCAAACAAGGATAAGATTTTAACAAAATAGCCCTTGAAAAAGCTCACACGCTGGTAAATTATTCCATCCCAAGTAGTACTATGTAGCAGCAATACAATCAGACACAGCCCTGTTGCTCTCTTCTTCCCCCATGGCTCTATTTGCTTCCTATACAGAGACAGAACCACTCCCACCACCAATCTGCTTATTGAACACACTCATTAGCTCAGCATCTGTAGCTTGTTAACACAGCTCCTGCTGCAGGGGCAAAGCAGGTTCTTGATCTAAGCAACTGTGCAAGACTTTAACTTTCAGAGTTCAGGCTTAAGCCAACAATTCATGCAGAAGAAATACCAGCAGCCACAGGAAATTCCATAGTGTCAGTTATGAAAGCAGCTGATCTACAAGTTTTCAGGGCCGTGTTGAAAGATACAGAACAGATTGGTTATAAAGAGCTACTCTAATTATACTGTTTAACTGTATGACTCCTAAAATCAGGAGGATTTTTTTTTTAATGAAAAATTTGTATGTTCATCTAAACAGACTTTTTTGTTGAACCAAACTGTTTTAAAACATTTCTGATTAAAATGACTATTTAATTTCATCTCAAAATTATAAATATTTATAAACATATTTTAATAATTTTAATTTTTTAAATTCAAAAGCATTAATAAAAAACTTAAAGTACATTTTGAGAGAAACCAATTAAAGCACAAAATCAGAGCTCTGTTTTGAAAGTGTCAAAATAAAAAGTTATATTGTCTAAACTTTTTTGAAGGAATATTACTGGATTGAAGCATCAAACACATTAGTCTGAATTTTTAGTAAAAAGATCAGCCAAAACCACACATCTGCTCATCTCTGTGATACAGAGCAGTTAAAGTCTACTTTTCCTTATAGCAGGAAAGTAGATTGAATGACTTAATGAGTCTCCTATGCTGTTGAAGTAATTCTATTACGCCTTAACTTCCTTCCCACCTGCACTTCTTTCCACTGACACAATCTGTCTCATTCACGACAATAAATTAATATTTCTTAGCTAGGTAAATGAAGTTGCAGACTACCACAGAAAACATACCCACATGCCCCCTGACAATCAATGAATTCCATAATGATACAGGCAGTGTAGCAGTCAGGAAGAGAATTATCTATTTAACAAAATATATATTGGATAGAATTAATAAATACACTACACATCTCAGTATCACTTAGTCTTGCAGTTCCTTTCTAGCTCATGAATAATTTGTGTTTTGCTTTCTCTACCTGTTGCTTTATTAATTAGCAATACAAGCTATCTTACTCAGCTATTTTCTGGAAACATGAAAAAAGAGGACACGTGCAAATAAAACTATGCAACACTTTTATCTCTGCACGCTCTTCTTTAAAATATATTCCCATCTGTCTTTTAAGACTGAACAACTCAGTATTTCTCTCATTTCTTCCTCTTTCCATGTGTCTAGGTTTTGTTCACTTGATTTACACTGTGAAGCTACCTGTTGCCTACCAGCAATTCAAGCAACAGAACTAGCTTAATTCTTAATATAGACTCAACAACACTAGTTTCAGCACCATCAGGGGAGGCATGTCTAAAAGGTGGTAGAAGAACATGGTTTACATCCCGCTTCTACTCACAATATTCAAAATGAGGCTCTCTTCTATTTACCCAGGAAGCTAAGCTCATTTAAACTTCAGCTTTGGGAGTGCACAGGTACGCCAACAGAAAACTTTGGCCACAGAATGTCACACTGGGACAGAAGGGCCCTTTGAATCTTTGTTCCAAGAATTTCTCATCACTTCTCATGTGTCCCCTTAGTGCCAACTGTACTTTCTGAAAGCAGGAAGTCTTCCTCCCGGCTCTTTCACAGTCAAACAAATACACTCTTAGACATCCCTCATTTTCATATCACACGGTGATTTATTTTCCCTCATTGTCAATGTACCAGATTATATCATAAACACTGTGCAGGCTGCCAAATGACAGAGCTCCAACCGTAGCATGCTCGCACTCAGTATACACATAGGAAAAGGAAGGCAGAAAAGACAAAGGAATAGCAGTAAATCAAACTGATTTGGGCTCTTCCAGATTTCTATATAATATCACGTTCATTTAAGCTGAGATTCCACTGGAGCCTAGACGAGCTGGGGATAGATTTTATTATGCAATTTTGGAACTCAAGAGTTCTTCATTTTCCAAAAGACATTATACGTAGTAGATTTGTAAAAGACCTTGAAAAGGCTAAGCTGGGATTAGCTAATAGGCTAGGCTTCCTCAACTCAAAACAACATTCAAACACAGACTGGGGGGGAGGAAAGGTCAGCAGAGAGGCACTGGCATTCTGTATACCATTTCCTCTTGTCAGGCAGATGGGTACATTCAGCTCTCAGCGGTTACATGTCATTCATATTAGAAGCTAGGAGCATCACTGGAGAAGAAAGTAGCCCTTTTACCTTTTTCTTCTTTAGTCTATGAGACATAAGAAAAGCCTAAGAATTTTCCCTTAATCAAATATTTAAACAGGGGAGTGCACAAGTATTTTATTATAGGTTTTTTTATGGTTTTACACTTTTGTCAAATAATAAATGGCTCAGTATGTGCTATGGCACATTGGTATTCTGTTTCTGGACAGTAATGAGTTTTATGTTTAGAATTTCAAATAAAATCTACTTACATGTAAATAAATAAATTATGCATAAGAGAATTATAGCTAATATACTGAGACACTACTCTTGACCTTTCAAACGAATAGCATTTGCTCAGTGAAGGCTATGAGACCAAGCACAACTCATTAAACTAACTAAGGTTTTAGAAGGAGGAAGTAGTCAAGAGTATTTATAACATACATGTAATATATATGGACTTATCTTTGAAGCATTTGTAAATTTGTCATGGCCTTGCCAAATATATGATTTACTTCTATCTCCCCTATAGGCATTGATCACTCAGATAGGCTGTCACAGTAATGTATGTTGGAATATCTACCACAGGATCCTTTTTTCAGGTGGAAAGGCCAAATGCTGCTTTAAATCCAGTCGGAGAGTACCTACCAGCAGCTTCTGTGCATGACATAGGAGTGGGAGAGGCCTGGCAAACCTGACCTACTCTCAAAGAAGTTGTAGATTCTCTTAGCCCATTTCTTTTTTACTCCTGCCCATGGACCACCCTTGGACATGTCTAAACAAATAAAACGAAGAAGATAGTCACCTTTGGAGCTTGCAACACAGTTAAGGAGAAGAAAGGTGTTCTTCAAATGCGAGTATGGCAAAGGGCAGGTAATCCCTGCAAGCTAGAAAGCCCCACAAGGATCAAGAAGTAACACACCTGTACAGCATTGCACGCTTCCTTGCTCAGAACTTTGCTTAAAGCCAATAGCTCCAGTTTAGTAAATAAAAAATATTTTATAGCCAAAAACCCTATGAAAGGCAACATTAGTTTTGCCTGCAGAAGGCTGAATACGAAATTTAGAGTGACAGCAGAGGGATAATTAAGTATGAGACTAGACCACCAGTGGAGAAATAACGAAGTGACATTAATGTGAAATATAAGAAGCTGATTCACTGTGGCCTTATGAATAAAAGGAACAGGCCTATCCTGTGCAGCAGGATATGTTACATGAAACAAATACTCTAAGCTTCAGAAAATGCACCACATTTCACTGTGGTTATTTAGGGCAGTTAAATCACAGATACATCTCTGTGTGCTCTTCTAAGTTTGAAACCTTTGAATGCTCTCCAAAATCTTCATCCCAGAACAAACTAGCAATGGATATAACTGACCTGTGCAGAAATACTGAACCAACAGCTTAGAACCTCCTTCAGTACAGCAACATCTCCTGTAGCTCATTTCCTTCCTCATTACTTACTAAAGTGGCACATGCATGAGAAAAGATATGCAAGTCTGATTTGGTTGTCCTTTTACATGCAAAACTCTGTAGCTTTCTAAAGAGATCCAAGATAGGAACATGCTCTGGCTGGGAATGTTTTATAACTATGAAAGTTTCCATTTCCCCATCTCTTTCGATACTAATACACTCCATCTTCAACAGCATAATTTTTATGCTGAGACAGGGAAAAGTGAGTAATTGCATGTAAATACATGGCTTGACAGTAAGTGTCCCATCAAGAGCTGAACAGAACTAGCCACCTATTAATTCCCTAGCAGACACTGGAAGCCTCAAGGACTGCCCTCGAAAAAGGGTGACCAAGAATCCAGCTGAGAAAAAAATGGGTCTTTTGAACTTTGTTACGCTCCAAGAGCAAGTGGACATACACAGAGAGTCATCACATGAATTCCAGAGGCCTACAGCTAATTTTGCTTTTAGATCCCTAAAACAGGCTGTCTTAAGCTAGGCCCAGCTGCTTTGATCTAAGGCCTCAGTTTAATACTTCACTTACTGTTTTGTTTCCAATACGCTGATTCTATGGCTGCAGTTTATTTCTGGTTGTATTAATGTGCTTAAAGTACTAAGTCTCCATCAGGATCTGAGCTAGTCTGGGCTCATAGCCAGAGCTACAAAAACAAACAAAAATTGTGTAACTTGGAGGCCTAAGGAAAAAAATAATTTGGTTGATTATGAACAAGTAAGTATGCCTGAGACTAACTTCAGCCTAATAACATGACATTTGGGATATTCACCCTTTGCAGAGCAGCGGTGTAAATTTCTTTATGTGCTACCCAGGGTGCAAGGAAGTGGTACACAAGCAATCTCATGCTATCCTTCTGAACTAAGGGGCATTTCATTAACTTAAAACAGTCATTGCTAAGAGAACAGCCCCTATTTCTAACCTATACTCTACAAGATTTTTATACTAAAAACCTCAGGTTTTAAAAACATAGTTCTACATCCCCATTATAAGTTATATACACTATTGCTTTCTTTTTATATGTATGAATTTTCATAAGTAAAATATACAAATTTGTAAGTATTCTCACTTATATATGAAAATAAAGAGAAAAAATGCACACTATTTTTGGAAGTAGACGTTAATAAATATAAACCAATGGTATGAAACCGAGGTATGATAAAATTATAACCAGAGGGCCTCAAGAACTATAGAATTATATAGATTTAATAAATATGTGTGTGTGTGTATGTATACATATGTATATATCTATATAAAAAGGATAGTAGAAATATAATTTTAAATTATATTCTTTGTGATTGTCCAAAAACACCCCATTTTCTAAATTTTTAATTCTATGTATCTTCGTCATTAGGGCTGATGTAAAAGAGAAAAATACTTGTTATCCTATTTTTATTTAGAAAACTCAGAAAACTGGGGAAAACCCCAGAAAATACATATTATACAACAAGTATTCCAACATAATACTTCCTAAGATGTATTAACAACTGTTTGATATATTTAATTCCCAAACTAGAGAGTAGGGGCAATTGCACAGTCGCCTCTGACTCATGCTTTTTATGTCTGGCTTTGTAAATTGTTTAACTTCCTACTCTAACAAATAATTTTAACATACCTGAACAACCCAAAGAAAAAACGTACTTTTCAAACACAACCTTAAAATAACTGCTTTTAGTATGGGAAAGTTCCCTAGTTTTTACACTAGTCAGAATAACTGTACCACAACACTCCTTATCTGTCCTGTTTAGAAACTTAAATTAAAAGCTTTCCCTGAAAGCCTATTAGAGGAAACTACCATACTTCTGCTTGTTCTGGAGGCAGTGGTGCCTCATCCTGCACAGGAGACGCTCCTGACAGTGGCAGCTAGTAAAGCATTAATGCATAGTTTGAATCAGCCATATCTTTGAAACTAAAAGAATACAACATCACATATTTTACATCACTAAGATAAAGCCAACTTTGGTTGATCATCTTAAAAATAAAATAGATCTATCATAATCAAGTGTTTTATTACGAAACTAATGCCAGATTCCTCGTATTACAGTTATGTGTCCAGCAAATTGCTCAGTTATTGAAATTGTGTGGGAATAACTTGCAATAACTGTTATTTACAGATTAGGTACTTGCTAAAATAAGCATTTGTTTCTGCCAGGATATCACAATTGCCTCATTGGATAATATGACAAAACACACCAAAACGGCACACAGAGGAGGCAAAATTCAGTTACCTTATTTGCATTGGCTGCATTTCTGTTCAATAACATATACTCACATTGACGCTTTGCAGACTACAACCTGACGTTAACTTACCTTGACATATATGCACAGTAATTTGGAAGTGTTTGAATTAGTCTCCCTCTACACCCACTGCCTGTGTTACAAGGCCACCAGTTCTGACTTCTGCCACTTAGGCATGCCATCTCTGCTCCTTTCCACAGTCAGCCAGAGAGAGCAGAGAACATTTGTTGTGGCATCAGTATGTGATTTGATGCAAGTCTGAGACATAACATTCTTCCTGGATTTTTTAAAGGTCCTTAACTTGCAAAAAGCTGCAATTTGTCTTTTGGTGGCACAGCTTGAACAGGGGTGTGGAAGGCAGGAGGACAATGTTTGAGTAAAATAAGGTTCTTTAAGAGCACTTGGTGTCTGTCTTTCATGGTTAACAACCCACCAAGGAAATACATATTCTGGAGGCCCATGAACATGGCATTTACCAAGAACACTACCAAGAACAATGTCCCCCTTCCCTTAGGGAAGCTTCCACAGAATCAGTCTAGCAAAGACCTAGTGACTCTGCATGTGAACAGCTTTTCTTCAGCTACAGATTTCAAAGAATGTTAGGCTACTTAATATTAATAATTTATTAAAATTAGGCTAATTAACAATCTCATTTTGATTAGAATCTTTTACTTTGACCTATATATACTGTAAGTAATTATAAAAAATATATTTTAAAAAATTTACATTTTAATGCACCAACCACTGAAGGTCACCTGACATGCAACGTCATCAGAAATATAAATACAATACTCCCAAATGTGCTGGTTTTGCCCTGCACTTTAAATCTTGAGTCCCCCACAGCTGGGAGCCACCTTGACAAGCACATGGCACAGTGGCATAGCTAGTGCAAGCCTCTGAACAAATCCTTCACATGGCCTCTGCTCTGAATCAGAGCTAATTTTTCCTGAAGAAGCAAGAATTCCTCCTTACATCACAGACTCACCAAAGGGCTTATTTATACACAAGCTTCCCACAAAGCAATAGAAATAGTGAGCAATACTTACTGGACTGATGCTCCCACTACTCAAAATCTTCTCTTGTGAGGGCATCCTTGGACCCACTGCTGAACAGCTCTTTTGAAATTCCCTCCAGAACATCCAGAGGAACAGCATCCTATGTGGAGGTGTCTGGAGTCCCTGTTACCAGTGCAGTCCCTGTTAACTGTGGAGTCACCACAGTTATATCCTAGGACTTCTCAACTTTGATATTTTTTTCTTCCTTCTCTTCATATTTAAAAATTCCCCTTCTTTGCAAACAGGGTTGTGGCAGGCAGGCGGCTCAGTGCTTGGGGCTGCTACCAGTTGTATCTGAACCCTTGGCCAGAAGTCTCCAGCTCGCTCTTCACAGCAGAGAAATAGAGCTCAAGAATTCCCAGACCTCTGGTGCATACTCCTCTTGTCCTGTGCAATGCAACAGTTCAGTGTTTCTGCAGGTGAGAGAATGGCAGCTGCTGAATTGTATGGCGTGCAGTGCTTGCTCCAGGCACTCTCCAGGATGCAGCTGTGCTCTTCTGGCTGACTTTGGGAAGACACTGCAGAACTGAAAAGCAAAGCTGGCTAACAGTCCTTAGCAGGAGCACTGCTGGCAATGGAGTAGAGGGGATACAGCTATAAGGAGAGCTGCAAACACAGAAAGATGGAATAGGATTAGCAGTGCAAGAGTTCTGGAGTCATGTCCCATAGCGTGTAGCTATGCTGCAGTGAGGTTGAAAACTGATCAGGTATAAAAACAGGTGATAAGTGACACAATTACGTAACCATAAATTGTGCAGGGTTACAGGCCCATGTCGAGTTTATGGATATAAAAGGACAGAATGTACAAATCTGAACATGTACCTAACTACTACTCTAAGCATTTTTCCTAAATTACAAACAGAAGTAGAGAGATTAGTTCTCTTTAGCGTACAGTTTTGTGCTGCTGGTGATTTATACAGCCTTCAGACTAGGCTGAAAATGAACAGGATTCATCAGGAGCAGAAACTGATAGAGCCACAAGATTTGTCAGGAGTACAAGTCTTTATAAATACTATATATACACCAGTATTATGTATAGCAGTATTGTATTGTCTATATAATAATTTCCTTACGGTACATTACCTAGAGGTAATTTAGGACATTATCTTCTACTTCTGGAGGCCCCAACAGTATCATTTAAATGATGTGGAGTTGTTACAGTTTACAGCAGTCTATGTATTGGATTAATTATTAATAAAAAGCTGTACGGCTCCCACTGTAGTCTACCTGATATGGTAAAATAATGAATATGTAATTCTGAAGGCACTTCTTATTGTTAGAAGTTTAACTCAAGCTGAATCGATACATTCTAATGGTTTCATACATGTTTCAATAGAGCTTAGCCTGAAAAACATTATTATCTTTATTAACACTTGGCAAGATTTTGCTTTGTAGGACAGATCTGCAGCAGCGCTGGACAATGGGTGCTGAGCTGAACCCCCTCACTAATACATTTGAAGAAGTGATTAAACAAGCCACACCAGCAGTCTGTGCATTCATCTTTGTCAATTACATTTTTTCCTTTTTTTCATGCTTTTAGGCTTAGCTTAGTCAGTATGACAACACAGAACGCACATTTAGATGCAACATAATTTACTGAAGACATGCTGTTGCACAAGAAGGATGTTAGTTGACCTAGCTTTAACCTCTCATGCCTTTGAGGGCTAAATTAGTTGTGTGAAATCTGCTGAAGGCACAGCACTGTAATCATGCTTGACTTGGCAATTAGCCAGATGTCCTCTACAACTTCACAGCAGTTTAGAATAAAAGTTGTGCCTTACTTTCACATGGCTGAATAGCAATACAAGGATTATGTGTTTTCAAATCACTATCAATGAGAATGCCTATCTTTTTCTTTAAGTAGAAAAAGTTTATGTTGTTCTCCGTACTATAATGGAGACAAATCAAAAAGAAAGCTCATCTAAATTATCTATTTAATATTCTTCTATATGACTAGTATCTATTATTACCTCCTTCAAGACAAAACAACGACAAGGAAAATTGAGAAGACTCATCGTCACCTAGTACTAACCATTCATGACTCATACCTGTTACACAAACGCTATATAAGGACATACCCTCTATATGCCTCATTAGAATGTTTTCCTACCCGTTAAAAAAATAATCTGGGCTTAGTCACCAAAATGCACATTCTACAACATTAGTTGCCAGGAAACAAACTTAACAAAATTTTTATCACAGAAATTACAATTTACCAAAATACTGATAATACAACCTTTTTTATGGAAATATCATTTAAATGAATTTCAGATGCATTTGCTTCGTACAGCATTATGTGATGTTATACTGTATTGACTGCAAAACTGGTGAATAACCTAGCCTATTACAACCAAAGATCATCTGAAGCCTGAATCTAGTTATTAGGATCTGAAATTACTGAGACTCCTGCTGAACAACTGCCTAACAGGACTATCTGCGTTAAAAGCTGCTAGGTTACAAAAAAATTAATTCTTCAGGATTAGCATCATCTTTGCTAGAGTTTTTCAGGTGATCACTCTTGGAGTGGAGAGGCTCATTAGGTTTTTATGATGGCACACCATGTTAGCCAGAGCCTTCATGTGGACCCTTCTCCCATAGCAAGTGCACATATGAGGCTTTTAAACTTTAAGAGAAAAAAGAGTGTAGGAATTGAACTAAAATAGTTGATTTTCTAAACAGAGAGATCTCAACCCAACTAGAGAAGGTAGAATAAAACTGTGTCTCCACTGGATCTCTCTTCCAGGCATGGCTGCAGTTAACTCGGCAACTACTTTGCATAAAACCCTCCTCAGTCCCTTCTGATTCTCAGGAGGGTCTCTGTTTCCTCTCAGATTGCTGGCTGCTCATCACTGTAGTCTTTCCACTTTATTTGCAGTCTTACAATACACTGGTGTGACTTTTTTGCCTGCCACAAACTTTCATTTCTCACACCTGTTCTCCCCAGAAAGCAGAAATATCATCCCACCTTTCAGAGGTCCACCTGGAATGATCCAGCCATTTCTTGAAGGAACACAAGATGTTACTGAGAGCAAATTAAACATACCATGCCACAGGAAGCGAAGAAGAAGAGCTTGGATGAGATCTAGACTGCTTTACAAAAATTTAAAAATTGAGAAGTTGAGAATGTTTTCAGAAAGATGGTCAGGTATTCTTGGATATTTCTTCTAATCAGATTAATAAACTAACAAAATTCTACCCTGAAACAGTCTTTCATAGGACTATAAATGCACTTCGTAAAGTTAAGAAAGACAGATGGTAAATGAACTAAACATTTGTTTCCACAATAAGAAATTAAATGCTAAATACACAAGGCCCAAGCTGATGGACTGAGAAGCCAAATGTAATTTTAGCATTGCATTGAGGAAAAACTTCTTTCCTGTGAGGGTGACAGAGCACTGGAACAGGTTGCCCAGAGAGGTTGTGGAGTCTCCTTCGCTGCAGATACTCAAAACCGCCTGGATGTGATCCTGGGAAATATGCTCTAGAGGACCCTGCTTGAGCAGGGGGGTTGGACTAGACCCCCCCTTCCAACCTCAACCACTCTGTGATTCTGTGACCCTCTACAGATTGGAGAATGCTTGATTGTTTTATCAGATATTTCCAAATCCTTCCTTTTATCTTTAGAGAAATAAATTTTTAAGTGCAAAAGAAGACTGAAAAAGTGGTGCCTGTGAAATAATCAATGAAGATAAAGGAAGAAAATAAAGTATTAAAAATTCCTAAAAATGTATCCTGTGCAAGGAGACGTAAAGGTACAAAAGGAGCACTGGTACTATGCTTCTTGCCTTGTTCTGTAAACCACAACAAGGCATCTGTGCCCTGTCTATCTCAGTATGTTCCGAGGAGAGAGATACTGCTTAGACTCATTGAGAGTAGCCCAGTGAAGCCCACAGGTCTGTTAATTATGGTGGTTTGATCTCCTTTTAAGGGATAGAGGAAAAAGAATTCAGCAAAAGTTTAATGACTGACTGTAAGCAATTTGTTCTATGATTCAGACTTGTGCAAGGTTCAAGGTTTCAATCATTTACCAATGAAGTAATTAGTATTTCAACACCAGCAATACTATGTGCTCTGAGGTGTATTAAGAAGGTTTTCAGAAGTATGAGGGTACCCTCAGCTCCTAGCTCAGTGGGATTAGGCATCTTGGAAAATTCCACTTTAATGCTTTTGAAAATCTTGTCCTAAAAACTTCAGTGGTATCCTTAACAATCTGGATGATAAATAATGGCTGTGTTGAGTAGCACTGAAGTAACTGCACTGTATGATACAGCCAGTTAGTAAGTTCCTATATACTTGTTGTATTCAGACTAACCATGTAATGTCTCTGTCACTGCCGGCACTATCATCTCCTACCGGCCTAATATGGAAACTTGATTCATCTGTTGAGTGTTTTTTTTTAGCATGGAAACTGCACCGATTTAACTAAACCAATATAGATTGAAAAGAGAAAGTACAAACAAGGGGCTTGCAAAGACTTAAGCTAGCTTCCACGTTTATTAAAACCAATTTTCTCCTCAGGGAAGAATTTATATACAGTATTTTCATGAAGAAATGCTGCAGAGTTAACACAAAACACAGGAAGCTGTATAAGTAGAGCTGAAGGCAAATATGATGGCCCTTCTGCACATTACTCAAAATTAGCACAGAGTCCCAGAGGAATCATGTACAGGAACACTGAGATGGAGCCCACTGCACCATACTGCAATGCTGGAAACAAAGAGTATCCTCTGAGCTTAGTGCTTTCTGAAGCAGATGGAAGGTCTGCTGATGAGACATTTGACTCCTGCAATTGTGAAACGGAGCTCAGAAAATGAAGCACATGCTATTGCCAAATAGCACATCAAGACAAGAGTCTTGATGTAACAGTGAAAAATGGGGCTTAAAAATCTCCCAGGACTTTGCCATGAAATGCTGTAAACATTTCACCCAGTTCAAATGTAATTACAGCTGCAATTCCGCTTCCTACCTCAAAGCCAGCTGCATCACTATTGTCAAGGACATGCAAGACACAAGGAAGAAATGAAAACCTCCAAGGCTGGACACCTTCCCTTCAGTTTTAATTTCTATAGTTTTTTCCTTTCTCCTGCACTGGGTAGGTTTATAAACTTTTCTCATTTTTAAGAGGAAACTGGTAGCTGGAGAAGGTGGAAAGAGGGGATAAAAGTATATTGCTCAGAAATTACCCCATCTACCAAAAAAGATCACCGCTATAAGAACAAATCAACTGAAACACTGGACCACATTCTCAATTAAAAAGACTCACTCCTGTGTGCAGCTCTCTCTACAACGATGTGCCATCTATCTCTCAAGCTCACTTTCTAATTTGAGCAATTTATTTAGTATGCACACCCACCATAAGCCCGTTCACACAGTTGGTGTTTTTCTAGCATCCTTAACGTCTGGGTGCCTATTCAACATATGCAGTGCTAGACTGGTGCCTACCAGTCACCTTCTTTCCACCAAATAGCATAAAAAAGTGTCTACACTTTCTATTAGTTTTTTAACCCTTTCAATAAAGAGTTCTGATTTATTTAAAGGTGAAAAATAAAATGGATCATTCGCATCAATTCTTGTTACTTATTTTTGATCATTCACACTACACTTTCCGAGACTCCTGACAACAGTGTCAGGATTCACAAGATTATAGAAACTACACCAGACCCTCAGTATGCATTTTGGAAATTTATGAGGAAAGTTGTTAGCTCCCAGTTTTTGTTCATTATTAGAAACCTGAAAAGCCTGATAAAGATGATTGTGAAGTAGACAATCTTTATATACAGATTCTGTTTTCATGAGGGGAAAATGATTGTCAATAAGTAAGGCCAGGAACAATAGCATTTTATCTAGGATGGCCAAAGGATAAAAATGAGGCCGGTTTGTTTCAAATCTGAAGAAAGATTAATATCTTAAAGTTTTTCTCTTGCTTCAGCTACATCAGTCTATTAAAAGATATCACCCATTCCTAAAAGCTGTACTGATCTAGACATGGGCAAATTAAAAGGAAAGCAGAGCTCTGGATAACTTCTGGAAGCAAATTTGAAGCATTCCATATCTCAGGCAGGGACTTCTGTGAAAACATGTCACAGCCAGGCAATGGTCTTACTGAGGACAACAGTCCTGGCTCCCTCTACACCCATACATTACAGTGGAATGACAGAGCAGTGAGCACTGGCCTAATGCACTGAGGGCCAGAGTCCCAGTTAAGAAACTAAAGTTTCAAGCAAGCGACAAAAATGTGGGCACAACATGTGCTTAAACATTTCTTGGAGCTTGAGCACAGTTTCATTTAACAGATACAGTTAACTGAAATCTTAGTATTCATAAGTTTAATAAAGGGAGGTCTATACTTATTCATATCAAGTCATTACATCACAAATCTGTTTGACAGGAGCTTATGACTATCCCTTAGTCACCTTAGTGTGCGTACACCCTCCATTTTTCATAGGGTGAAAAGTGGCATTCCCTTTCAAAGATACAAAACTGAAGCACAAAGAAATGCAGTAACTTGCCCTGAGCAACAAAAAAGCCTTTGCAACAGTGCCTTAAATGCAAAACATTCTTCTTCACAGACCTGTTGCCTTACACAGTGCAAGCACTGTGAACACAATTAGGCAGGAAGATGAAATACCAAGGCTGTAATGAGGTCACATCTTCATTTTTAAGTTTTAACTTATTTTTGTAATTCTACCCTGTAACATGTTCAATACTATATTATAAATACACTTTTATAAAGTTAACAATGTCTTTGCTCCTGTCACAACTTGTTCCTCTACTACAGTGATAAGTTGACCTGTGATACCCAATACTGAAAAACCTAGCAAGCACATGGAGCTGTATTGTGCAGATCTGCTGAAGTCACAGAGCGTCTTAGACAGGCCTATTATTAACAATTAGCCACTTACTGTAAATTCTAGCTGACACATCTCATTACATATAGGCCAAAATAGACTTTGGTGATCAAACCTCATTTTTAATAGCTTTTCCCAGCATTCTGCCAATTGTTGTTAGGAAGCTGAAAATTACTCCTACCACTAGGATGCCCACTTTATTCTTGCTGACTGCTGAGAAATTTCAAAAGGCTGGCCTGCCTCCTCTGTGCCTGATAAAGGGTAAAAACCAACCACGTGCTCATGATGGCGACAGGCTTTTAAAAACCTCTCAGCAGTCAGCATGAAGGGAAGAGGAGTAGGGGGTAGAAGCAAAAATATTTTCCATTGTCATTTCTTCTACATAAGAGCCCAGAGTGGTTTTTGACATCAACTGCCCCCTTCTAACACCCAATTTGATATGCAGAAGTGGGACTGAACAGCTGGTCTAGTATCCAGAGTCTAAATGGCAACTTACCGTCAAAATGTCTGTAATTACCTTCCACCCCCACAGTCAGCCAAAAAATAAATAAATGAAAATCAACTTTTCAGAAGTCTCAAACTTACCCAAAGATGATTTTTAAACCAGTTTTTTCTTTCCTTTCCCTTTTTTTTCCCAAGCCAGTTCTCCATTCAGAATAGAGATCCTCCTTATGTTCAAAAAGACGCAAACAATTACGGAGAAACTTAGTTTACCTAGGTAAGTCCTCTGTGAGTATCTTAAGATCTCACAACTCAAAGATAATTATCTTTGCTCTGGTACTTTCTTTGGTTTAAATGTTTCCCACCTCTCCTCCACATCACTAGTTTTCAATTGCAAACCTTTACAAATAGCCTTCTCATTACTCAAAATATTAAGAGAGATTTGTGCATCAAGCAACTTGTTTTCCTTGAATTGATTAAAATTCAGTGAAGACTGCAGGAGAACTGACTTAAGAGAGAGGTATAAGCATGACTGAGCCAACAATGCTAAACTGAGTAAGTGCAGAACCTAGTTCGAGTCTGCTGGCTTAGTGCTACGGCAGTTCAAACAGTTTTTCTTCATTGTCTACGTTTCAACAGGTCCAATAGCATTGTAGAATGCCATATTTGAAGAAAAAGCAGTGTTAGGCTCTCTACAGAGTCCAATGCTCCTATTTTACTGGTTAAGATTTCAGAGTTCCTTCTTGACCTTAACATTTTATGAAAAATACCAATGGCCAAGAATCTTATTTACTCTGGGCATAGCCTACACAAAGGATAAGATAGGACATAGGATAATTCAGGTTAGAGTGGATCTCAGAGGGGCTCTAGTTTAATCTCCTGTTCAAAGCAGGGTTAGCTATGAGCTCAGATCAGGTTGCTCAGGGCTCTTTCCAGTCAGGTTTTGAAAACCTCCAAGGATGGATACTGCACAATCTCTCTGGTCAACCCGTTCCAATGCTTGACTGTTCTCATCACGAAGAAGTTTTTCCTTACATTCATTCAGAACCTCTTCCTTTCAATTTTCAACTTAGGAAGAGGTGTGTTATTCATCTGAAAACAGCCTGATGAAGCAGGTAAATACCCAAGAGTCAGATAGGACAGAGATGGTGACTGAAATACAGAGGGTTGTAGCCACGATTTTGCACAACTTTTGAAACTCTATGAATACCCTCTACTTCCCATTCTTCATAGTTTGCAGTTTTGGTCTAAGTCCCCAGTCAGGCCAAGAAAGTATCGATTCCTATCAAACTTTTCTTCTAAAAGTACTATTCTTATTCATCTGGCAAATGCATTCAGTGAGCACAGTTTCTTTACGCCTTGTATCTTCCCATTTGTCTTAGGAAAACACTTTTAGCAAACATTTTTCATCTATAAAAATTAACGCTACTGAAACACAAATTTTAATGCATTAATAAGCATGTTTTTTTTCCAGTTAGGATGCTACCACACTAAGAAAAAAATTAAGGGAGAACAGAATTTAGTCATCTGCAAACCACTCAGCTGAACAGAGAAAAAAGCTTCAGAGGTCCCACACATTTTGCTTCATAAGTATTCAGGTGTGAAAGTGGAGTCACTGGTCTGGGTTCCCACAGACTTGATTCAGCTAACACCTTTTAATGATGTTTAATTTTAAACAGGTAAGAGTGACCTTCTCATGGAAAACTTTCCTTACAATCATTCTTCAGCAGTCTAGTAGAACAATCTTTCCTATCTAAACAACAGATTTTCTTCAGGAAATCTGCAACAGAGTTTGGCTATCACAACATTGCCAAGTTTCCTCTAGGATACATTTCTTGTAAGGATTCCTGCTTTTTAATTGATATCATAATGTCTAAGACCAAACACTATGCCTCCACACCACTTCCTGCTTATTCTTGAGACAGTCATGAGTAGTTTCCATCAAGAGGTGTAGTTTTATCAGAAAAAAGAAATAATCACAAACAACATATACTATTGTTAAATAAATTTCTTGTAATGAAACTGGAAGACACTGCTGGAGTTGATTCTCAGCTTCAGAATCAGAGATGATAAACTAGCAAATATACATTCAGTCACACACAGAGCATTTCAATGCCCTGCCAATGCAAAATGTTCTTTACTTGTCTGGTATTTGTAGTTTTCTACACGTGTCCCAGAATGGAAAGAGATCTAAAGATCTGCTCTTTCTTCTTCAGCAATGAACACTGCAAGGAAAAATGAATTCTTCAGTTTGAGTCTGCCTCAAAGTGTCCCCAACCACTGTGGGCTGTGTCATTGTCACTACCAGTAGCCCCAGCAGCTCCTGCTTATGCACCTGTGCAGAAGGCAAGGCTGGGCCGCTGAGCAGACAGCCAAGTGCTATAAATATCTTAGGCTCACGGCAGCTCATGGACCCCAACACTCCACCTTAAAGGAAAGAAAGTGAAGAAAAAGAATAACGTAAACTCAGTTTGATTCCCTGTATTTAGTTGGATTATTGAAAAGAAGACTCTTGAGGTCCAGGATTTTTTAAAATATGTTTTTCACAGAAAACTAATTGAGAGAAAGACTGTCTAAACCTGCTAGAGAACAAACCTAGACATTCTGCCATATGGAAAGATTCTTGAATTCTCCAATCTGATTGACAGGGGCTATTTAAATAATTAAGCAGAGTTGGTCTAAAGGAAAGTAAAGAGGGAATAACAGAAAAGGAAGCCAAGCTGATCTTCACATGTATAGCAGTTACATCATGCCTCCTACAATCACCAGAGGAGACATTATGGGGGTCATGATCAGGGTAGAAGCTGGGTGAAGCTCAGGGGATGAAAGAAACCTGCTATTTCAGCATTACGGTGAGTTCTGACACAGAGGGACAGACACATGATCTTTCCTATGACAGGAAATGGTTCCTCATCTCCTGAAGCTCTTGGCTTTATGTGACCTCAAGTAACTCACCACTATATCCTCCCAAAACAACCTGAACATAGCTGAGGCAGAATGGCACTCTCTTGTGGAAAAGAGTCCTTTTTTGTTATTATTTTTACACCGTTCAAGAGCCACTCACTGCCTTGAAAAGACTTCCTGGCCTCAGTTATCAAACAAACTACTGACACCTGCAGCCAGGGACACTCATAAGAACTGACTGCCATTCACAGTCTACAGGAACTCTAAAGGGAAAGGAGTAATTGCTGTACTGAATTTGAAAATAGAAAACCTAATTGACTACATTCTTGACTGGATGATGGTTTGGGCCAGGCCAAGCTGATAAAACCATGAGGATCTTCAGACCAACCAGTAATTAACGGAAGTCATGCACAGTACTGTTTTCTCCAGTATCAAAAAGGTCTTACTAACCCCTTCCAGAGCAACCTCAGCAGAGCCCTACATAGGCCATTGTTCTCTGAACAAGGAAATGAACTAAGGCTTCTAATCTCTTGACTGACTTCTTTCAAAGAAAGAATCAGATTGGTGCCAAAAAGCAACTAGTGGACGCCCAGTCAAAGAAAGCACTTAGGGTCATGATTTCAATACAGCTACTCATGTTTTTAAAGTTATGAATGTGTTTAAGTGCTTTGCTGGATCAAGGCCCAGTGACCTCTTTTTGGACTATAGTCTAGCTAAATCCAACACATGAATGGAATCATACTTGAGAAGTGGAAGTTTGTTTAGCAGTAAACTCCAAAAATCCTTATTTGTTCTTTTTTTCTGCAGCCACAAGCAATGGCTTGGAAAATGTTGATCTTTTTGGAATAACCTTCTTAGAGGACAAGTCAGCCTGGACCCACCTGTCTAAAAATGCCCCCAAATCTTGTGATAGTGGGTGATGTGCCATCAAGAGTTCTAACAACAAGTTAATAACAACTTGGTGTCTGTGCAAACTAATCAAGTTTTCTGAAACCTATTATAAAACAAGAGGAAAGAACTGCAGTGCAGGAGCCTGGCTGAAGTGCACTTCACATTCAAATCCTGCTAAATAGATAATGGATATTGTCAGAAGGCGTGCTGAATTTTTCTAATCTTCCTACAGCCTTTTACTATTTATCTACAGAACTCGTCTAGCTATACTGACTAATATTTTTTGGAAGATTCCTTAATAACTGGTTCACTTTTAGTAGAATTATCCAAATAAATTATGGTGCGTTATACATTTGAAAATGGATTTACACTCATGCAGTTTCCAGTCCAGCAATCATCATTGGCAGTGTCCATGTGCCTTAAGTATTTTCAGAAAAATGTTTTCATATGTTTGGAATTTTTCAAATAAGCCAAAAATGAATAAGAAAAACACCAGTTCCTGAACTGCTGTTAAGTGGAGCAACTCCACTGATTTACAGTAGAAGGACTTTTGCCCCTAAAGTCTCCCTATAACATATTCATAATAACATAACAGCATAGTAATTATTATGACATAATAACATAAATATTATAATAACATAAATATTGTCACATCCTGTATGCTAAGAACAATAAACTCATACATATCCATAAGCATTTTGAAACTTTATTTTCAGATGATTTGGGATCTAAAACACTGCAGGACTAAGGTCTTCTACACTTCTGATAATGTCATCCCTTTTTTCCCCTGCTGGGGACATTGTCTAACTTCATATCTCCAAAGAGACCACATCTGAGGGTGGAAGTAATCCCTCTGACACAAGTATCTAGTTTTAGGGATCATTCTTCATTTCTCCATAAGGAGATACAGTGAGTATCTGCCAAGACTATGCACAGAGTATTATATGTTTGAAATGGAAAACAATACGTCTTCCTACACATACCAGTTAATGGCTTTCCTGGAAAGAGATCCACCTTGCAATGAGAAATGTAGTTACTAACTACAATGAAACTCACTACTAAATTCTCACAAAACTTTTATACTTCTTTACGTAGCTAATCAATATTTCCAGCCACAATTCCAGTTGTAGCAACACAGCACTCTAGATTTACATTGTGAGGTTGAGAATTCGCAAATAACCTAATAGATTTGGCTCCTCAACTTCCAATAAACCGAGATCGATAAAACAGGCTGCTTTCAAATGATCATTTGCTGTCTTCCCTTGCGTTGAACTCATAGCACACTACCAATTTTGCTGTGTAAAATACAGACAAATCACCCCTCCCTTCCCTAATCGACCATTTAAAGCAGGTGCATTTATTATCATTGGAGGCACTAACCCCTCGCCATTACTAACGTCACATTATCTTCATTGAGCTCCAAAGGTTGTAATATGATCTGATTAATGTTCTAGGATGTGAACCTGTTTAAGGGGCACAACATCAGGAAACTCTGATCTGTTGAACTCCTGTGTCAAGATCTTCAGAGAGGAAAAGAAATTCATACAATTTTTTCATTTTAACTTTTGTTTCATGAACTAATTGTTGAGCATCAATAAGTGTATTATCATTTTCTCTCTGACTCTGTGCCCTCACTTCATAGTTGTCCGTTCTCAGTTGGGATTTGCTCAGCAAATAGGTCCTGAGGCTCCTATTTTCAGATGTTGGTGAACAAAATTATCTTATTCCATAGAACAGACATGTAAACTGGTAATTCAGAACAGCTTTATTATTTTGATAAACATCTATGCATAAAAGAGCTATCTCCATCCCAACATCCACTGAGTGTTACTCTGATGAATTTGTAATTACATAGAAAAATGTATTGAAAATCTTACCAAAATTTGATTTCAAACACTTACTTCAAAGATAAGTCCACCTTTCCCTAATTTTCTCTTGGAAATACAGTTCATATTTATTGTTAAGTATCTAAGAACAACACCTCTTCCTTTATAAGAAAAGCAAAGTCCGAAGGGCAGAAAAGCCCATCCATTCAGCTTCCCTGTCCCCTTGTGTTATTCTGGGATAGGAAAGCACTTGGATTTCTCTGCACTGGACCTGAGAACAGGCCAACTGGACTCATACAGAAAGCTGTGAAGGAGTTTAGGACAGGCATATTATACTTGATGCATCATAGGCCTTTCAAAAGTTGGCACTGCATGGGTACCAAACAGGATGAAAATAACTAGTAAGATTAATATAGTAACTCACAACTTTCAAACCTGCTGGTTTGGAATGTATCTATCCATGTAGGCAGGCTGTCTGCATGCAGCGGGGAGCATGACATTAAAATGACTAGGCACCGTCACGCTTCTCAGAGAGCAGCTTTCCATTTAAAATTCAGTTCCTCTTAAATTAAGATACTCTTCCCAGTTTTCCAAAATTTAGTGTACTTCACAGTGGTTGGGAGTTGGATCAGTGAACCAACTACGTGCAGTTACAGACTTCCAAAAAACGAAATTTCTATAAAGCGACAGAGTTTACCTTTACATGGATGCCTATGACCATGTATTAGTGTCAGCACACATATTTGCGTGTTCAACAAATCAGTGTTATACGTACAAATATCTGTATGTACACTGACCTAAGGAATCCAGCTGATGCTAAAGAGCCCAGATACTGAACTGTTAAACTCATTCATGACTGGAGCTATCCCCGCATGGAGGGCTGTTTTGAATGCAACTTTCAACAAGAAGCTAGACTCAACTCATTCATGTGTAAAACTTAAGAGAAGACGGTCCCCAACCTTGATACCTTTTCCCTTAAATATTCACCCCACTGCCTGCTTCTGTGTGGAAAAGGCTCCTTTGGCATCCCAGCAGCATGCCAACACAACTTGTTCCTTCCCTCTCCTGGAATTAACTCAGCCCTCGCCAGCTTATACAACAATAAATTGTTAATGGGATCTAGTACTGAGATTTTCCTGAATAGTTTATTAGACCTCAGATGAAATCTTAGGTTTTCACTTCCTAAAAGAAAAGTTAGGCTCTATACCTCAGAATTTGAAGAATGACTTGAATATAACCTACAATTAAGACTCTGAGAACCTGGAAATAGAATACATACGTTCTCTGAACGTGGCTGGCAGCACAACAAGAGACAGACAGAGAAACTTAACCAGGTGAGCCAGGATTACACAGCTCAAAAAGGATGGGTGTACACTGGGAGTAGGATATCATGTGAAGTCTGGCTACAAAACTAGAAAAATTAATGGCCATTACCACTGCTTGTGATCTATTTGCACAGAAGTATATGGTACCAACATAAAAGAGCAATCCTTTATGTGTTAATGGTTTCTAAAATGCTAAAGGATTCATAGGAAAGGAAGATGAGTGTGAACTAGAAGCACCAATGAACAGCAGCAAAGAGAGAGAAGAAGGGAGAGCTGTCAGTTGTTACTCGTATGCTTTGAGTTACTGAAACAAACCAGCAACAAAGCTATGAAGACCGGGGGGCTAGAATGTGACTTTGGTTTCTCTTGCTTTCCTGTTGGCATCTGGATGCTCCAAATATTTCAATATGTGACTAAAATTGTCACTCTATACTAGCAAAGAGTGCCAGACTGATCAAACATTTACCCAGGCAGCACCTGAAAGCCCCACATAAAGTAAAATAAAAAGATTCATCTCACTACTCAAATTGCTCTGGCATTGCCATGTGTCAGAGACAGCACTATTCTAGTTCTAAGTTACTGGTTTAATGCATCATATTTATCAATAAAGATGAAGGCATTCTGCCACTTGCTTTGGATTTTGTTTTGAGAATAATAGCACTTAGCAACAGTAATGGTGAACAAAAAGTCAACTCCCTAAATTCCTAAGAAGGATCATAGTTATCTTTTAAAAAGCGACATAACAATGTTAATTTCCTTTATAAATATGACAGAACAATTAAGCCCTTCATTTAACAAGAAAGATGCTGTCAGATCCATTGAGTCCACAACAATTACATAATTTATGATGCTTTTTTGCAAGGATGACCTATGCAATTTTCCTCCACCCTATCTTCTTTTTTCAGTTTTTCATTATCCTTCTTTCTTATTCTACTTAATGACAGCCTGCATTGATAATATATATACTGTAACAACAGACTATAATATATTTACACCTGTGTTTATTTCAGCCACATTCTGTAAAATATTAATGACATCATAATCAACTACACTTACTGCATTCAACTTTCTTAAAAACTGTAGTTTAAGTTCAGATTTTTGGCAAAAGCTCATGCAAATTTACCATGTTTTCCATTAGTCTGGCCAACAGACTACTAACACCAGTCAGTAGCAGCTGTTATTGCTATCCTCACACAGAAGAAATTTTCATTTAGCATCTCCCTTCAGTGGTTATCATCAGACACATTAATAAACAATATCATAGTTCTTTCAAAGTATCACTCTCTGCATTTTTAAAGCAAAACATCACACACAATCCAGAGAAACAACACTACCTCCTGGTGCATATAAAGGCAATTTGGTTAAATAACTGTCCAAGATGACATAAAAATTCTTTGCAGTTGGAGAAGAGAAAAAAAATTAGCTGTGTCTACTTAACATGCAAATGGTAATGATTTAGTAGCATCTAGTAATAGTTAGTGAAAGGGCTATCAGCCTGCATAAAAAAAAAATTGGAAGAAAAATATCACTTTACCACAAGGGACATAACTAAAATTCATCTCTTAAGTGAGGAAGGGGGTCTTATTTTTTTTTTTTTTGCTACTTATAAGCTCCTTTTTAGAACAGGCACCACATAGGATTTTTTATTACTACTAGTGGATGAAAGCAGGTTCAAAGCGACATTTGACTTTGCAAGTATTTTTCAAGATCTATTGTGTTTAATACACATTAAAAGCTTCACCTAGTTTGGCCTCATTATATCTTCCTTAATTGAGTCTTAATAAAAAGACTGTGTTCTAGTGTGATATGTATTAACTGGTTTTCAAGAAGAGAGGCTAGAAGCAGTATAGTCATCTCAATTAGAAATGCACTGCAACAAAAATACAAAATTCAAACTTCTTACGATGGTCAAAAGATTGACTTAAAGCTAAACATAGTGAATGGAGGCACCAGGTTGCTGGATCTATTTTGTACACCTAGATAGTAAGGTAAAAGTATTTCTACAGTAGATTGATTCACCTGCTGCTGAAGACTAAAGTAGGGCTGCATCTTCAGTGTGTGAGCGGCTGTCACAGAGGGAAAGCTTAATTTATCAATTTGCCAGTTTCTCAGGGGAGGCCATTAATGACAGCAGCATGAGACTGCCTTTTAGCTGGATTCACTGGACTTATTTTCCTAACTTAAAAAAAAATATAACTTTTTCCCCATAAAATACCAGATCTGTCACACATGCAAAACAATGACAGGAAATGCAGCTCAAAGCACAGAGTGCACCATGTACTCATCTTACAGCTTCCTGCTTTCATTCAGAAACCATTCTGAGAGCCATAAACAGAGCAGATTTAAAAAAAGAAACTAGGAAGTATTATACAGTCACTTTGTATACAATAAGAAACTGTTCCCTTTAAACAGCACAGCTTTGCTTACCTGTAGATGACCAAGCAGAGGCAGACAGCAATAACATACCATGAATGAGTCAGTACCTGCTTCACGTAAGTATCACGGGGCACTCTAGAACAACTATTCAATTCAGTTCAAACTGTTTAAAACAAAAACAATCTTCAGTGTAATTGCCTTAGAGCAATTACAGAAATCTGTGTAGCATGACCAGAACAAAAATCTGAGTAATACATATTGCTCCATCCCAGAAAAGTGCTTGAAAGCACACTTGAGTCTGTGTCCCACTGCCTCCAATTAAGTTTAGGTGTATCCGCACTTCTAATAATAGTTAGACCTATGAAATAAGCTAGGCTTATGTATAGCATGTATGCCCTCCAACAATTAGCCACCACAGGACCTGTTCCCATGCAAAAGCCTGTAAAACATTCAATGAGGAATACTGAGTCACTGGAAGAAGAGAAAGATGACATTTTCTTTGCTTTTATAGATACAAGAGCTGAGCAGGGAAGGAGACAGTGGTGAACTTCCTGGGGTTTCACCCCTGCTCTGCTTAGGTGATAGGATGAAATGAAGTAGCATAGCCATGCTTAAGCTCCTTACCATTTCAAAGGATTCAGTGCATTTTTCTAACTGTGTTTAACTCTTAGAAAGGTGAAGAAAAAGCATATTGCCACCCATGAAATCAGTGACCTTCTCCCACCAGGAAACACTTTGGTGCTTTTGACCAGTTTCTAAATTTAATCTGTGGGCAAAGAGGATCTGGGTACGTTTACCCCTCAAGTATCAATTCCCTCTAAAGGATCTGAAGATAAATTGGAAAACATTGAGTGGAAAGGCAGGCCTTCAAACACCTCTTGGTCCACTGAGAGCATAATGTGCTTCTTTGACCTGGCTACACAGACTGCAGCAATCACTGAGAGAAACCCTGTGGGACTGGAGTGCTGCACCAGCCAGCCAGGCACAGCGAGTCGCAGAACACAGACACTCGTCACTAGAACACAGACCCCCCGAACAACGCTGTTCCACACAGACACCGGCTGGTCTCTCAGGCTCTGAACACTTCTACTTGTATATACAGCAAATTCAAACCTCAAAACTTAAGAACGTGTTACATAACCGAGACGCAAAGCCACCACAGCCTGCTAATCAGTGGCATTTCAATGATATCCATACAAGTACCAGAAGGACGGTACAGCTAATCCTGCAGAGTAAACTCTGCATATTCCTGCCCTGACATACCACTGACTGCATGCTATTTACACATGTCATTGGAACACACGCACACCTAATGCAGTTAGGATAACTCAACACTTTTTTCTGGGGAAAAAATCAAGGTTTTCAACCTACCCTAATGGTCTCAGTGTAGTGCTCACACTGTGATCCTCAGACTGTGAACAAGAGATTTAGGGACCTATAAGCCCTGAGAGTGTGCTTAGCATTCTGAGTAAGAATAACTCCTCAGTCTTTTCTGTATTGCGAAGGCAGATATGTTCTTGAGAGCTAACAAAGTCCCCTGGCCATTGGAAGCTGATATTTTTTCTCCTATGAAGACTGAAGACAGGACCTATTAACCATCCCAGTTTTACAGATCTGGTAACTGAGGACAAAGGCAGCTAACCTCTCTCCATTCAGACCTAGCTCTACAGAAGTGTCCTGATATACAGCTGTGCAAAAACCCACAGTTTATACTGAAATCAGAAAGATCTGTGCAATTTTTGTAATTCTTAAGCTATGGCTCTCCATTAGCAATCTGCAGTTGAAAACTTGACTTCAAGTGACTTCTCAGAGTCCACAGTGGGAATCAGTGCCCAAGTGTTAATCTGTGATTTCAATCTACTGCCCATTGTCTTCAGATATTTCCAGGCAGCTAGAGCTTATGATCTGAGCTGGATCAACGTCAGTCACACAATTTAGGCTTTTATGTTTTCTCCAGTACCATTAGTAGTAATTTATGCCAGACCTATTTTTAATTGAGCTGAATTAATCTGGAATTTTCTGAAAGATCAAGGAATGTGTGAAGAGATTCTCCAGACCTAGAAGGTCAGACTTAGAGAGCTGCGATCCCTAGGGAACCAGGAAGCAAGTGTTCTGCTTCTGCAACCCATTTGATAAGGCAAATGCTCCAAGGTCTTCACAAGAAGAGCTACTGACATGCTTCTTTTATCTCCATCAAGGGGAGCTAAATTCTCTACTACAAACATGAATAAGCCATTATCCTTTATCCTGCTTTCACTTTTTAAAATCAAAAAGCTGACCAGAATTCACAGAATAGAAAGAAGTAAAGCAGAATAATAGGCTAGATTTTCACATAGCATCACTCCAGTCATTTTAAAATAATTTAGATTAGTCCCTGATAGCTATAGCTCTTGTCTGGTTCTAGGCCAGACAAAATCTCCCCAAACAACAAAATATCCTCTAAAATATTCTGAGGATTTATGATAGGGACATGCCTGCAGGGACTCAAGATCCTTTTGAATACAAGGTGAGCATATATGTTCAGGCAGTAGAGACTAAAGAGGAACCCCCAGAGATTTGCATTCACATGCCTTCTCTTTCTTAATAGCCATGTAATTCCCTCTCTTCCTTTTGCACACAATGAAAGAAAAAATAAAAAACAAAAAAATCCCAAAACGCAGCTCTTTTGCAAGCTAGTTAGCAAATGCAAATTCAAACTCTCTTTGCCCAGTACAGTTTGTCTTAATTCCATCTGTATCACACTGCTACATGCCAATTACTTTAATTAGGGTGAGATCCTAGACTTGCAAGAGAAAGTTCATAGTGTAATTAAGAAATACTTTTTCTCCTCAGTGCTCCTCTTTCATCTTCTACTTTGCTCATTTTCCTGCTTCTCTCCCACCCTTCATGGAGTTTCTCATTCTGATTCTTGTCTTTTTGGCACCAGCACTGTGCACCTTCACACAGGCATGAAAGCCAAAAAGATGGTGGCTTTTAATGCTTCCATGATAAGGTATAACGAATGAAAGCCAAAAAATGTAAGTGAACAGGTTTATACTGTTTGGGAGTGCACTTTGGTGCAGTGTGGTACAATACTTGAACTGTATCTTATTACAAGTAATGGCACGTTCTGCCCAGAAATGCCACTGCTCAGAGCTCAGGGAGCTGGGTAATCTTACACAAATGCAATTTTTCACACTTGACAACGAAGGAGAGTCATCGGCTTGTGCAGGTGCTCTAGGTTGCTGTATTGGTTATAACTGGCATGATGACCCCGAAGAATACAATGAAATGAGTGTTGTCTTAACACTAGTCATACAGCCATTCAGGTTTGTTCCAACATCTATTTTCATTTTAATAAACAGCCAGTCTCGGTCTGCTTTGCAGCTTGGGAAGGATTAACATCAGCTGTGGGTAACTTTTAACAACTCCTGTGCTGTATGGTAGCCAATGCTAGTTTTTCCCACTTTTGACATTTCAAACCAGAACATATCAGGATAAAGTCACAGCACCACTGTATCTAAAACTGAGCTAAAATCGGGCCTTGTTGAAAATTCAGTCGTTAACACGTTCAGCTATCTGCTGGCAACAAGAATGTCATTACTGCTTGCAGAGATTAGAGTAGTGTGGAAATAGCTGTTTTTAGAAGTAAACCAAATAACTTCTGAATAAACACTTGTCTGCTCTGCGCTAAACCTGAATACAAGTTGCCTCTCTCCTGTAGGAAGTGGCAATGTCTCGCTGACTTCATCTAGAGTCAGATTAGATTACAGATGCTTTAAAACGATAATGTATCAGTGTGACCTAAATGCATTTGAAGACAGTACAGTGATAGAGTGTAAAACCCTTGGTGGGACACCTAGCAGTCAGTTTCTGGGCTCCTTTGTGGCTTCACTAAAACTTGTTTCCAGTTGGTTTCAACTAAAATGAGAAAAAATGAAATCAGGATCTTCCATACAAGGATCTACATCAATTCATTTTTGTACATTTATAGTCATACCTTGGGTTATGCTGGAGCATCTCACCCACACAGACAAAGCTCTGCTAGCACAAACAATGCAAAGTGGTAAAAGATGTTTTACATCCTTCAGAAATGTATTATAAGGAACATTTGCCATATTAGTTGCAAAGCTGTGCAACTAATTTACAATTCAACTCCTTTTGCACTGACCTAGAGAATGTGTTGTGGGTTGTTTTTTTTTTGACTGGGATCATCAGTTGTCTTTTTCTGAGATAAAAAGCTGAAAATAGAAGAGTAATTATTTAAAGTAATTTAAAGTAAGTTTGGTCAAAGAGTGGAGCTAGATTTGGGTCTACAGCACAAGTAATCCTGAAACATGTACACACTTTTCAATGTCACATATGTACGTGTGAGCACACATTATCATATGTGTGTCAATATATGATGAACATGATATTTGCCTTACTTAAAAAAAAAACAAAACACAGAATAAATGGAGTACACATACTTCTAATAAACCGGGCAAACACATATAGATCGAAGGCCACGTTTATGATCAACCATAACAACAGTATTTATATTTCCAGAAAGCAGGCATATCCAAATTTTTTTCCACTGCACCATGATACAGTAATTACATCATAACATAACCAGCATTTAAATGGAAATTAATCAAAATATGCACAGTTTGCTTTGAAAAATTGTTAAGTTATTTAAGTTTTTCCCAGATTAAGTTATTTTCCTGACAAGCACAATTTTCTCCAGAAACATCAGTATAAAAAATATGCACTGAGGTACAGAAGTACTGACTTGATACTCAGTTTTGGAGTCCCACATGCCCTATCATTAATGGCAGACTGATTGTTTTCTACATCTCAACAAAACACACTGGACTAATTATAATTCCACCAACACTAGAGTTGAAGAACACAGATTAATGATCAGCAATTAAAACATCAACAACATCATAAACAATAATGTTTCATACTGTTAATTTCTGTTGCCTGAAGTCATACTATTTCTCTTTGGGCATGAAATACATAATACAATCATTACTTCTAACATGAATAAAATGCTATCATATTACATGCTGAGATTCACATACGGTAGCTAATTTACCGTACCTAGAAAGGCTTGTGCACCTGGCATATTGTGTATATGTAATAAGAATCTACATCAATGCAAAATCTGAAATCTCAAAAAATAACAGTACAAGTCAGTCATATTGCTCTATCCACACAGGCAGCATGACAAGCATATTTTAAACAAGCATAAGCTTGATGTAGTGGAAAGACACAAAGTACATCAGACTAGAGTGAGTCTTTACCTTCAAAGGTTTCTCTCATAGAGCAATGCTGTCAGGTTCAGCTGGCAGAGGTACAGTCTAGTCTTTTGTGCTACATGTTTTCTTAGAACCTCTAACATCATTGTAATCCTTTCTGTCTGGTGCAGCATCCAATTTAATCAAGTTTCTAGCAAAAAGCTCATCTGATGTCATCTCTCATTTGTGCACTAGGTAATCAATGGATGCAGCTGTAAATCACTGCAGTAGGTAACCACAGTTTGCCCTTGCACTTTGAGCGTTTGCCTGCAGATTTGATGTTGGCCATCACCCCACAGTTAGCATGGCTTGTGGTAGCACAACTGGTGTAGAACTTAAAACAGCTCTTTTTGCTAGCACATTTGCAAGTGAACTTCATTAAATATGGTACAAGTGATCTTGTTATCTCTGTTGCTGTAACACCATTCCTGATATGCTCAATAGACTGTTATTTTTTCACTTACTTAAGCTTATGCACCTGGAGATGTTGGTAGCTTCATTCAGTAAACTGAAAAGTAAACAAATGTTCTCTCTGTTGAATGTCACTGCCTTTCTGTTAACCGAAACATGAAAAAGAAAGGGGTGGGGGGAGGAAGGGGGAGGCAGCTCTATCGCCAAAGAGTAGTGGGCAGTAGCAGAAACACAGAAAAAAAGAAAACAAAGACATGAACGTCAGGACTGATTTTCAAAACTGAAATGTTCCTCCATTCACTCATATACAAGACAACTGTGGAAAAGGAAATAGATCATAAAGCCTCAGAGTCATCCATTAATTAACGTTTGCTACATTTAAAGTTTTCCTGATATGATTCAAAAGCGTAAAGTAAGAGCTCAGTACTTGATGTATTATTTATCATTTATTTATCAAGGAACAACTAAGTGGCCTCCCATCAAGGCTACAGATACTCCTGATGACTACAGAAGTTGCAGACTGATATGGAAAGAAACATCCCAAGGGGGAGCATGTAACTCGACACTGTCAAAACTAGATACATACCAAAGGTGAAACAAGTGCAGAACTGTGAATGGACATGTGGATAAATAATTCACCCATCAGCTTACAGGGATGACCTGTCTGGTACAGCAAATATCAGTCATGAGGGGTGTCAGGGAAGAAGTGGAAGGGAATGTGCTTTGTTTAGCCACAAAAACTTTCTAATTTCTTGGCTCTTTTCTAAGCAGCTGGTATTAAAGCGATTCAGCTGCCACTTCTGAAAAAAAGCAAGATTCTACCACCCTAAGTTTCTGCAAATTGCAATTAAAACCAGCCAGTACATTTGTGAAAGAAAATGTTACTTTGTGAAAATGAGATTGGCAGAATTTAGCCCTAATACATTATCAGCGCTGGAGACATTGTGCAGAACTGTACAAAGCCAGAAAAAGATCTAGGTTTGGTTTCTACCTCAGATTCCCAGGATCAGCAGGGATCACAAGAAGAAGGTTGTTACTGATTGCAAGAGACTCTCCTTATTCTGCCTAATGGGACACCCTCTGGCCAAATGAATGTACTCAGTGGATTCTGAAAATAGCCAGGTTGAAATTGACAGTACGGAATTAAGGAAGTTTCCACCTGACACGTAACACAAGGCACATGGCAAATATCACAAGCGATAAACAGAATGACTGTTACCACTTTTCAGCTCTGATGAGCACGAGCACTGACAACTGAAAGCCCAATTTCAGACAATTCCTCCTCATAGATTCAAACTAGAAGTGGACTAGAATTAGCTTAATGGGCATTGTCAGATGCTCAGACAAAGGGGCTGATATATTTGGCAGCTCTGCTTGTATATACACGATTGGATATGGATTTTGTTTGTGTTTTAAAAAGAAAGAGCTATGATTTACAAGTGGCTTTGCCAGTTGGAGGAGAGCTGAAGGCATAGCTATGCACAGAATTCAGATACCAACTCCAGAAACACTTTTTTCTCCCTGTTGTAGAATTTTTTCAGTACCTTGTTCATTAACCTTTCCTTGAGCACTAAAGTATTCATTACCTTTTCTCATGTAGTATGGTCAAATCATATTACTCTGGATTATAAATGCACAGTATGGTGGCATCTAGTTAAGATAATCTTCAAAATGGCAGACGGAAACTGAACCACTCTGGAGCTTAGTGTTGTCATGACAGATTCAGGTAACTTTGCTACAGTGCCAGGGGACGCTTCAAACCCTTCTGTGTGTGAAAATCCAGCCTAATACTAACCTACCATTAAAGAAAGTTGTATCTGACAGTTTCAGTTCTTAACCATATTTTCTTCATTTGGCTTTTTTCTTTCTGCACAAACATTTATAGGCCTTGAACTCTAGGCAGGGATCCTAGTATTCTGCACAGGTGTTAAAATAACAGATACTAGGTAAAATTCACAAAATCACAGAAGGGTTGAGGTTGGAAGGGACCTCTGGAGATCATCTAGTCCTACCTCCCTGCTCAAGCAGGGTCACCTAGAGCATATTGCCCAGGACTGTGTCCAAATGGCTTTTGAATGTCTCCAGTGGAGGAGGCTCCACTACCTCTCTGGGCAACCTGGTCCAGTGCTCAGTCACCCTCACAGGAAAGAAATTTTTCCTCATGTTCAGACAGAGCTTCCTGTGTTTCAGTTTGTGCCCATTGCCTCTTGTCCTGTTGCTGGGCACCACGGAGAAGAATCTGGCCCCATCCTCACGACACCCCCCCTTCAGATACTTGTACACGTTGATCAGATCACCTCTCAGTCTTCTCTTCTCCAGGCTGAACAGTCCCAGCTCCCTCAGCCTTTCTTCATAGGAGAGGTGCTCCAGCCCTCTCATCATCTTTGTAGCCCTCCGCTGGACTCTCTCCACTACTGCCAGGTCTCTCTTGTACTGGGGAGCCCAGAACTGGACACAGTACTCCAGGGGAGGCCTCACCAGGGCTGAGGAGAGGGGGCAGGATCACCTCCCTCCACCTGCTGGCAACACTCTGCCTAATGCACCCCAGGAGACCATTGGCCTTCTTGGCCACAAGGGCACACTGCTGGCTCATGTTTAACTTGTTGCCCACCAGCACTCCCAGGTCCTTCTCAGCAGAGCTACTTTCCAGCAGGTCAGCCCCCAGCCTGTACTGCTGCATGGGGTTCTTCCTCCCTAGGGGCAGGACCCTGTACTTGCCTTTGTTGAACTTCGGGAGGTTCCTCTCCACCCACCTCTCCAGCCTGTTGAGGTCCCTCTGAATGGCAGCACAGCCTTCTGGTGTATCAGCCACTTGTCCAAGTTTAGTATCATCAGCAAAGTTGCTGAGGGTGCATTCTGTCCCTTCCTCCAAGTTATTGATGAAAAAGTTATACAATACTGGACCCAGTATTGACCTCTGGGGGACACCACTAGCCATAGGCCTCCAACTTGACTCTGCGCCATTCACCACAACCCTGTGAGCTCGGCCATCCAGCCAGTTCTCAATCCACCGCACTGTCCACTCGTCTAGCCCACACTTCCTGAGCTTACCTAGGAGGATGTGATGGGAGACAGTGTCAACAGCCTTGCTGAAGTCCAGAAAGACAACATCCACTGCTCTGCCCTCATCTACCCAGCCAGTCATTCCGTCATAGAAGGCTATCAGATAGGTCAAGCATGATTTCCCTTTGGTGAATCCATTTACTGACTGACTACTCCTGATCACCTTCTTGTCCTCCAGATGCTTAGAGATGACCTCCAGGAGGAGCTGTTCCATCACCTTTCCAGGGATGGAGGTGAGGCTGACAGGCCTGTAGTTCCCTGGGTCCTCCTTCTTGCCCTTTTTGAAGACTGGGGTGACACTGGCTTTCTTCCAGTCCTCAGGCACCTCTCCTGATCTCCAGGACCTTTCCAAGATGATGGAGAGTGGCCTAGCGATATACATCCGCCAGCTCCCTCAGCACTCGTGGGTGCATCCCATCAGGGCCCATGGATTTATGGATGTCAAGTTTGGACAAAAGATCTCTAACCTGATCCTCCTCAACCAAGGGAGAGTCTTCCTTTCTCCAGACTTCCTCTCTTGTCTCCAAGGTCTGGAATTCCTGAGGACTGGCCTTAGTAGGAAAGACTGAAGCAAAGAAGGCATTCAGCAACTCTGCCTTCTCTGTATCCTTTGTCACCAGGGTCCCTGCCCCATTCAGTAGCGGGCCCACATTTTCCCTAGTCTTCCTTTTGCTCTTGATGTATTTGAAGAAGCCCTTCTTGTTGTCCTTGACATCCCCTGCCAGATTTAATTCCAACTGGGCCTTAGCCTTCCTCGTCGCATCCCTGCATGCTCTGACGTCTCTATATTCATCCTAAGTGGCCTGTCCCTGCTTCCACCTCCTGTACACTTCCTGCTTATGTTTCAGTTTTGCTAGGAGTTCCTTGCTCATCCATGCAGGTCTCCTGCCCCCTTTCGACTTCTTGCTCTTAGGGATGCACTGTTATTGAGCTTGTAGGAAGTGATCCTTGAATATTAACCAGCTCTCTTGGATCTCTCTTCCTTCTAGGGCCCAATCCCATGGGATTCTTCCAATAAGGTCCCTGAAGAGGCCAAAGTTAACTCTCCTGAAGTCCAGGGTTGTGATCCTACTTATAGCCCTGCTTCCTCCTCACAGGATCCTGAACTCCACCATCTTGTGGTCACTGCAGCCAAGGCTGCCCCCAACCTTCGTATCTCCGGCCAGTCCTTCCTTGTTTGTTAGTACAAGATCCGGCAGCACACCTCTCCTCGTTGGCTCCTCCATTAACTGTGTCAGAAAGTTATCATCAATGCTCTCCAGGAACCTCCTGCATTGTTTGTGCCTTGCTGTGTTGTTCCTCCACAGATGTCAGGGTGGTTGAAGTCTCCCATGAGAACCAGAGCCTGTGATTGTGAGGCTACTTCCAGCTGTCTGTAAAAGGCCTCATCTACTTCCTCCTCCTGATTAGGTGGCCTGGGGCAAACACCCACAACAGTGTCACCCTTGTTAGTCTGCCCTTTAATCCTTACCCGTAAGCTCTCAACCTGCTCATCATCCACCCCTAGGCAAAGCTCCATACATTCCAGGTGTTCTCTCACATAAAGGGCAACTCCACCACCTCGCCTTCCTGGTCTGTCTTTCCTAAAAAGCATGTAGCCATTCATGACAATATTCCAGTCATGCAAGCTATCCCACCAAGTCTCTGTAACTGCAATGAGATCATAGCCCTGCGACCGCACACAGATCTCTAATTCTTCCTGTTTTTTACCCATGCTGCATGCATTGGTGTACAGGTACTTCAGAGGTACTGCCAATTTCCCAGGAGAGGTGCAAGAGGATACCCCATAGTCATGTCTTGTAGGCAAGACATCCCTTTATTTTGCTGACTTCCATTGTCATAACTAGTACACTACTATCTGAAGACATTTGTAAGAGAAATCCAGATCTTGTAGAACACTCCAGATCATTTTCAAGTGCAAGATTCACCAAGAACAATCCTTCCTGGTAGGCCTACAAATACTATTTTCTCCTGATCCTCATAGTCAGCAGAGGATAAGCAAACTCTTTTCATCATACCAGAGATAGTTTTTCTTCTGGACAGCATGTAATTGTTGTACTCTAACATGTAATTAACTGCCACATCTTTCATCCTGGAAGCCCAGTAAACGACTCAGAAGTTTACCAACGGAAGACATACATGGGAAAGAAAATCAGTTTTGGAGGCAGGCTCTTAGAAGACCTGTGTCTGAAACATGTAGAAGCACATATACAGCTTCATCTGATGTTGATGACACCAAGTATTGAGTTCCAGACTTGGAAGTACAAGATCCGGCAGCACACCTCTCCTCGTTGGCTCCTCCATTAACTGTGTCAGAAAGTTATCATCAAAACCTCCTGCATTGTTTGTGCCTTGCTGTGTTGTTCCTCCAACAGATGACAGGGTGGTCATCTGTCGGTCATAACGTAGTCGAATAAACTAATACATTGACCAGATCTTCACTACTTCAGCCATGATAGCATAGTCTCAAAAGAGCCACCAAAAGCTACCCCTCATGCACTCTGGCTTCACTTTTTTTGTCTTAACACAAAGCCAGATTCCAGTACAACAAGCCTATGGAAATAAATCACTTTCCATTGCTTTATTCTTTTTAGGTGAAAATTTACTGTGGCAGATGTCACTGCAGCATTTCAGAAATATAGGGCACTGTTCTTACAAGGCTTTCAGCAGGAAAAAATTAGCTATTTGCTTTCAGATTAAAGGAGTGGATCTTTCCAGAAATATGTAAGCATAAAGGAAAATTTATACAGTAGTTTCACAGTCACCAAATCAAATATATCTCATCAAAATGTGACCTATTCAAATGGAAAGTAATGTAGTGAAGAAAGATCATCTCTTAGCTGAATACATGTTAAGTCCAGCAAAACTGTCAAAGCCCTTTAAGGCAAACAGCCCATTACAGACCATGACCATTGTAAACTATTAGCACAGTCAAGGTAATGTGGGATAATTTCTCCAGAACTGAAAAACTGACAGACTGTCATTTGACTTTTCCTAAGAAACCTACAGATAGATCATCAGTGCAGACAACACTTCACAGTAGAAAGGTTCTCTCCTTTCTCAGAGCAGCTAATGTAACAAAAGAGCTCAAGGGCAAGCCTGTATAGGCTACATAATTTAACAGCAGCAAGACAAAACAAAGTATCAAAATCTCTTTTAAGAACTCAGTAAGTGTGGACTACTTCATAGTACAGAGCTTAGAAAAATCAACTGGATGACTCTGACAGAAATCAGGATGCTGATTTCTCCATCAAGAATAGAAAATTGTTACAGCACTGACTCCCAGTGATAGTACCCACAACACCCAGGGAAAGCATAAGATTAAATAATTAAGCTGTACCCACCACAACAAAGGACATGAGCCAGTTTGGGAAATGCTAATAGGGACCCTAAAGTAAATCTGCCTGTTAGAGTACCTCCCTATGTTTGCACCCTAGAGGGATCTAAGCCAGGGAATGTAAGCGCTGCAGTTGTAGGAGAGCATAAACAGGAGATACCCTCTGCATTGTTATCGCACTTTACAAAGCAAACAGGAAGTTCTTCAATAACAAAAAAAAATAGATCACTCACTGCACCTATCACAACAGTTTTGCCGGTACTCTTCTCATCTGCCAGTTTAATACCAGCACAGTGTCAATGACACCTTCAGAATAATTGCTGATTTACTCTGGCATTAGGGAAAAGGCAGGCCCAAATACACAGTCACTTTATAGGGCATGCAAATAGATGATTAAAAACAAACAGGTATCCAATAGGATACCAATAGAACTTGAACATCTAATATTAAACAAATATTCCTTTAGACCTTCAAATGACAGTTCAGATACAAATTGCACTGCAAGAAATCAAATAATCTGGCATATCCTATTCTCAGTGACTTTATCATCAGCACATCACCACATCTCACTGAGCTCTCACCAGTTTGATAACACAAAGGCTCCAATGAAAAAGAGACTGAGATCTCTGTGCATAAGATGCTGAAAACAGATGTCCTGTCCCATTAGAGTTTCAAAATAAAATTAATATTTTGAAGATCATAGATCATGAATTTCTTTTAGTTTATTGACTAAATAAACTTGTCTTGTTTATTGACAAGATTATAGCTCACTGTTCTTCAAACTGAAAAGCACAGCTCTTCATGCTTCTAAGCACAAACATCAGCTCTAGAAAAAATGCAAAGTTCTTGTACAACTTTTGTTAGCAGTATACCTGCCCCCTCATTTACAATTCAACAAAAACTGCAAATGTCCTTAGCCACAGAAAGTTTAGTTCATACTACAAAGACTCATGCTTTTAGCAATAAAGCCTCTAGTTCAGCCTTTAGACCAATTTGGCAAAAAAAAATGCGTCTTCAAACAGTGATTGCTTGAAAAAGTGTGTGTCAACCCCAAAAAAATTAAAATGAGGGAAATTTCAAAAGAATGCTTAATACTGATTTCTAACATTTCTAAATAATTATTTTTTGTAAATCTCTTTTTTCCAAACAAAACATCTCATATTTTCATTTCTTTACAAAACTGATCTGAGCTGAGCTACTGATGACTCAAAAAGAAAAGTTTAAAACTTTATTTAAAATTGAAAAAATCCAAAACCACTGGCTAATATCTATTTTAGCCATGCTTTTCATACCTGCTTTTCAGTGTGGCCATTAAAAAAAAAAAAATCTAATTAACAGTGTCCAATTCCTACCTCTTGGCAATCACTTTTTTTTTTTAATTCTAGATAGGTCCTAAAATACTGTTAGTCACAAAATATGCCAAAGATTTCTGCATCAAGATACAGCTCCACTAAGCCTTATGTTTGAACTTACTAGGAGATCCTCTGGCTGCATTTTATGCAGATCAAGTCTCTGAGATTCAGATTCAATATTTTTGAAGAGCACTTTCTTTAAAGCCACAGTATTCAAAGATTTTCTGTCCAAAGGATCTCCTTTAATTTTCAGACTGTACTTACTGTATGTACTTATGTGAGTCTTGAGTAATCCCAACTCTCTTCTCTGCACAGCAGTATTGGTTATGATGATACTTCTTCTCCATACTTCGGCATTTTTCCCAACTGAACTCTGCTTCTAGAGGTAACTCATTCATCCATTTTCTGATACTCATTTGTTCTGTCAAGATTACTAAGAGAGACAGCAAATACTGCAAAAAAAAAAAAAGGAAATTTAAACAAATTTGCCTTGGCTACGTTTATTTCTTTCTTGTATTTGTTTTCCAAGAATATTCATTTCATTGAGTTTCACCAACATGAATGAACACACTTGAATTTTTAATTTCTTTCAAGCATTCATACCAGAAACTAGAAAGGTTTAGACATCTATGGATAATGAGGAGAAACACAACTATATTAGTGAGAGCTGAATTAAAGGCATGCATCCTCATGCATCAAGGCATTAAGAAAATAAATTCAGAACTCATGCCCCAAAGCTCTATAAATAAACTCTGATAAAGATGAAGAAGAAACTTTTCCTTCCTATGTGTTTTTCCATAATTGGCACTATATCCTGAAGTATGCTTATTAGCATGTACCCTTTATTGCAGAGAAAGCTAGAGTTCATCATCTATTCCAGGGTAACTCTGCATGTTTTTACCTCATAAAAAGGTGAGGTTGCTTATCCCTCCGTGAAAAAAATATAATCTACTTTGTATTTTCTGTTGGGTACATCAGGGAATGAACACACAAACGGATGCTGTCTATACAGCAAACCAACTGAAAATTACCCACAGTGACATGCCTGTGCGCTCATACATGGCGATGTAAGCTAGGCCTCCCTGTCCCACACAAAGCATCAGTCCAAACTGCTATGGCAATATGTACGCTCCTCTTAGAAATATCGAGCAACAGAAACAGCATTATGGGACTACCCACGCTTAGCTCAAATCACATAGAGATCTCCTAAATAAAAAATCTGAATCTGAGAAAGTTGCAGGTTTTAGAAGTCTTTTTTATGAAAAAGATGCAATTCATGAGGTAAATTATTCTTTATGATTCGTCAGCTGTACTCATTAATAGACATCTAAACAATCTTGCAAATTGATCCATCTTCAACATGTTTTTCAGGCAACTGCTTAGAATATTACGGCATTTTAACAACATTTTATTAGGTGTTACTGGTATCCTATTTAATAATTCATACAGACACATAAAGTTTGTTTCTTGTGCCCATCAACCAGCAGTTACGATGCAAATAATCAGTTTGGCAGTTCAGTGTTATGCAACGCAAGAATGAAAAACTACCCACACAGAAGCAATCCTCTACGGGAGCGGCAGCGATGCGACGCAATTTACATACTCTTTTTCACACTGCCAGCCATGGGAAGTCAGCAATTCACAAGGGACATTGCATCTTTCAGGAAGCAATGAATATGTCATTACAGGGTTAAGCAGTCATCAAAGGCCACGAATAAAAAAAGCAGACTGTGCCAACATATTTACATTCAAACACTTTTGAAAGTAAACAATACAGAAAAAAAGGCTGGATGAACACAAACTACTCCAAGAACAATTTTTGTGAATAATGAAATTTTCACCAGACAATTCTATCCAGTACCTTTGATATAGTAAATCCTGCAATAAACGTTTCTATGACAAGGAATTGCAGATAAGCTATGGAACACAACTATGCCCTTTTTTATTCAGTTTTATTCAGGACAGCCATCCAAGACAAGTGTTATTCCTACAGAACAAAACAGATCATAAGCAAGACTATACTGAGTAATAGAGTCTGTTGTATTATAAGATATTTTCCAAGAAGATCTAGCAATAATGTTGATAACTCATCAACATAGTCACTTGCTATTAAAGCTCAAATACCTTAATGAAGAAAATCGCAGCACTTTCAACTGTTGCAGTCTGCATGGCATTAAATTATATGATGGACTCCTCTAAGTGACAAACATTAAATCATGAAGCAGTTTGTAATGCATACGTGCTCTCCATCCTCTGTTAACATCCTTCCCCAGTTCCAGATTCTTCTCCCATATGTGGCAAATATCACCAAATGTCTTCAGCTATTTACAAAACCACACTCTAATGTTGGAAAAAAGTATAATAGAGAATGTTTCCTTTTCAGTCTTTACCTTCCATTAAAAATGGTGTTAGGGTGCACTTGGATAACAGGAAAAGCCAGTATGCATATATAATAAATCATGCCATTTTCTGGAGCTTTCATCATAATGTAACTAATAAAGCAGAGAAACAAGTTTTTACTAGTAACTGGACAAACACTGAAACTTATTTAATGCCATCAGGAGGCCTGGATGACAACATCATCAGTCACTTAGTAAATATAGTATAGACAAGGTTTGTACCCTGTCTGCAGTATGGAGCCCACTCAAAATGGCCCAGCCTTAGCCTGGATGGGCCGTATGGGGAGGTCTGTCAGCCTCCGCAAATACTCATTCCTAGAACTCTCAGTTAAACTTTAAGTGTCAATGAGCGCCAAGTAAGCTGGTTTGCATTAGATGGCTATGCACAAAAGGAGGAAGAGAAGTAATATTGATCTGAATCACGATCAGCCTTGCAAGGCTGTGTCTAGGAACAGAAGCCCATGTCCCATTGCCAAATCTTCATCTGTTCTTTCTAAACGGGCATTTTACAGTCCACTTTGTACCTCAAAATCTTTGTGCCTACTCAGTCCTCCTTGTTATTCCAAGTCCAAGGAAAGAAAAATAAGCTTAGATTGCAAAAACATCAAAACATTACTACTAGGAATTAGAAATTTGTTGCATTTAATATCTTTTCCTAAAAGAGTTTCACAAATCTTACATTGGGAGAAAAGCACCGTTTCCCACAGCCACACAGAGAGCATCACATACTATAGCAGCTTGCTAAACTGTGCTGTGTTTATCACAGTAGAAACAAATGCGTTGGCTTTCTACAGGCTCAGGGAACACTTTTCAAAGTTATAGGACAAAACATTTCCATGAGATTAAAATGATTTTCTTCTTTTTGACAAAAAGAGGAAGGGGGAGAGGAAGGGAAGAAGTACATAAGTTACATGAACACCTCTTTTCCCAGAGACTGTTCACTTTAAAAGATTTGCATTACTGTATGGTATAAATATAAGAAATAGTACAGTTGTAAATTCTCAATAATTTAATAATAATCATGCCTGTGTTCTAACACAGGAATGAAGTTAGGTAAACAACTTCTACATTACTACAAGAACTATTCTAGAATTCACACACTCGCTCCCACAGTTCAACTACTTGCCAGGTAACAGATTGATGAAATAGTCGAACAGTTATTTTTACTAAATTTTGTTGTCCTAAGGCCTCTTCCGCAGAGTACAGGTCAGCCTACAGAACCTCTAAGTTAAATACATCACTGGGTACAAAAGAGTTTAAAACATAGTATTCCAGTAATAAAGTCATGATCTAGTCATCTATACTATTATTAATTGAATTTTCATTGTAACTCTATTCAGGAGTTATTTCAAGTATTTGCAACACCTCTGAAACAATGGATGTTATTGCACAGCGTATTCCAAACACCTAACAGACCTCCAAAGCCTCTCTAAAAAATTTCCATTCATAATAAGGAGCCCATGGCTCCCTCTATATTTAGTAGGTTAAAATTACATTAGAAATATTTCTAATGTCGTTTTAGAAAAACAAATAGCTTGTTGAACATGAAAATGATAATTCTGAAACAAGGTATTTATAAACAAACCTAAAATTCAAGTAAAAGATCTTCTCCAGTATAAGTTTTCCATCTGTCTGAAATAATCAACAAATATTGTCAATCAGCTTTTAACAAATAACAGGCAACAGAATAATTCTTTGCTGAAAAAGAACAGGTAAAATGGCTCTCTGCAGTTAAATATCACAAAGCTGCACATCGGTTTTGCTGTTTTGTATACATTAGGGATTCTTCAGTCTTTAGTAAACTTGGCAATCTAAGGATCAAGCTGAGTTCTCATCACGTCATGTATCATTTTTAATTACAAGGACTCTGATAACTAAGTTTCTTCTAGTTGGTTTGCAAATGGATCATTGAAGGAATGTAGTAATTTAATTTGTGACACAACGAGGAGTACGAATCAGATCAGTACAACTTTTTAAAGATACCTTTGACTAGAAATTTTCAGACCCATATTTATTCCTAGTTAGGAGGCTCTGATCTAGTGGCTACGGTTATAGAGTTCCTATAAATATTCTGAGGTCAATTTAATGTCTTTGAAGGACATAAATTTGGCACTTATGGCATAGAGCTAATGTATCTATGAAAAATCAAGAGGAAAGAAGAGGTTCACTATATCTTACTTACCAGTTCCCTTATCTGCTGCTATGAAAGATGAGGTCATTAACGTCACTGTTTGATCCAATTTGAATACAAAGACATCAAAATGTTGGTCTTATCATTTATAGAATTTATTCAAAAGATGTATCTGTTTATTCTTGGATTTTTAGTTCATTTACATAAGAAAAAAATGAAACATTATTCAAGAATACACAATACACACAGTGGAGTAAGGCAATTATGGTCAGACTACATTGCAAATGTCCAGTGTTATGTCACCGCCTGCTTATTCAGGTACTCAAATAATGTCGAGGAAGATGAAAAGAAAAACAAATTTTAAGGAATAATTATTATAAACAGAAGAAATAAAAAATACACTCCTACAGAGAAAGGTAGAGAAAAAATGTATTACCAGAATAGTATTAAATTAAGGTTGAAGTAGGAGGTCCAACAGCCCCCTCTAATGTGATGGTTCCCCAGCCTAAGATTCACTACTTATAGCAGTGCCAAAACTCCAAACTTCTGTGTACTATTTCTATCTTGGGATGAATTTTACTGGAAAATTTCAGTCAAGATGCTACAGCCACTCCAGAGAAAAAGGCTGGCAGAAATGGCACTTCTTTACAATGTTAAAAGATTCTGAAGATGCTTCCTTAGAGAACATAAGAAATCTCATGCTTTTGAATAAGGAATTGCAAGTTGGCAGGGACGCAGTTTTTGTGGTTTTTGCACTCTCACTGAAAAGCCACTCAAAACTGTCCAACTTGCTGCAAGGCTTTGAAAATAAATCCCGATGCCCTGTGCTTTCTACACAATCAGTACTTCCTGGGATTTAGTCGCTGTACTCGCCAATGGTTCTACCTGTCCTGGACATGCTCCTGGAGGCTGAGAAGACTTTTCTCTGCCACTGCAGCACAGTGCCACGTCTGAGCCTAACAATCCAAGCTGAGGACAGAGGTCTTTTGTGATGTTTCTATGTTCTCCTTACTTGATTCATGCAACACAGAAGAGGTAGCTCCCAAATCATATAGGAAGCGGACAAGACCAATCCTTCAGACAGAACAGACTGGGATGAGGAGCCTGAGGAGTGGAAAACAAACCAGAGACAGGTGGGAGAAAGACTGACTGAGGTCCAGAACAGCTAGGTCAGCAGAAAGAAGGTGGAGAGTAAATGGAATTAGGTCTACTCAGAAGTAAGTATACTTGCTAAGCAGAGAAACTAGGGTAGAAGCTGAAGAGGTGAAGGGAGAAAAGATGCTATTGAAGAAGGAGTCCTGACTAGGAGATCAGGAAATGAGTCTGGAAGAGAGAAAAAGAGATAAAAATGAAGATACAGAAGTCAGTGTAGCCAGGTAAATAAACTAGGCTTAGCAAAATATTAGCAAGGCAATGGAGGTGAAAAATCTGCTATATGGAGATTGAGATGATCAGCAAGAAGCATAAGCCAGTGGAGGGGAAATCCAGGACTGGGCAGGTTGGAGGGATGCAGTTACTCCCACAGGCTAGAATGGAATCAAAGATCTCCAGGTCTCACCTGTCTTTGCTGACAGCAGACGCCTATGAAGCCCATAAGCAAAATGACCTAAATCCTTAAAAATATAAAATACAAAATCCTAAAGTGGCTTTGCTTCTCCAGCAATATGATTTCAGTGTATAATGGTCCTTCTCTTATTTCCTATTACGTTCATTATTTATATTTTTTTACTACTTTCCTCTGCAGCAAATATTCCAAAATTTCTCAATCACTCTTCCAAAGAGATTTTTCCAAGCCTTTGATTGATACTGTTGCTCTGTGCCCAAGTAGATTCTTCAGTGTTGTTTCTGGGCTGTAGTGAGTAGCACTTAGTTATGAATTTTTAGCTTCTCCCTCTACAGAAAAAGAAAATAAATCAAAGAAGAAAAACACTTTACTGGAGCCTGATTCCCAGAGAAACCATCATTCAGTTGGTCTCCTAGTATCCTTTTTTCTCTGCTGTCATCCTCTGTTGAATTTCTTCAGTAGCTGCAGTGAAATGAACCTCAGAGTGCTCGCTGGAATTTGACATGCAAAGAGCACTGGTAGCCACTTATAAAAACAACTTTTTATAAAATGGCTGCACTTGTCATCTTAAATAAGAGATATATTTCCTCTCTCTAATAACATGCTTTTTCCTTTGTGTTCTGTGTATGAAATACAAGAAATGAAAGAAAGTGAATGCTAGCCCAGTTACTCCTCACACACCTTTTCACAGGCCCTCCTATCTGCCAAAAATTGTTGGTGTCACTAGTACTGAGAAGATTAAGCTAAACACTGCCACTACAACAGCTGAAGATTTTTCAGGACCCAAATAATCTGCTTGTAAGGCATAGAGAAGGCAAAGCTTCAGCAGACCATGCAAGAGAATCAGAGGATGAGAATTTAATGACACCTATTTGTAAAAAAGAGGGGTTGGGGAATGCAAATAGCTTTTGCATTTGCTACAGGTGCAAAAGCAGATGAAAACATTCAAACAAATCAATTATGTTTTAAATATCACATGCTACAAAATAAAGGCTATACACACAAACATTAAGGAAAAAAAGAGACAATATCCACTCCCAAACATATTACAAATTATTTCATAATATCAACAAGGATTTTCATCACCTTGTGATGAAAGGGAAGTTACTGAAAGGATGGCTCCCAGTAATAAATCCAAAGCAATCTGCTACACTATTTATACTGAGACACTTCAGAAGACTCTTGCCCTGAATACTCATTCAGAGATTTAGCTACTCCAGGACATATTTTGTAAGGGTAGCTGTTTACATTTTTGTGCTTGATCAAAATTCACTGAAGTGGGAGACAATCAGAGCTTGTTCAGTCCTCATCTATGGATTTGTGCTTTGTCGCTCTTCTCAACTTCTGCAGAAAAAAATTACTGCGGAATTTTACTTCCCACTGAGAACTGTGATGAGTGAAGCCATTTCTGCTTTGTGGTCTTTGCTCCCAATAGCCTTTGGATCCCTGTGAACCTAGTACTCATGCTCCAGTATCCAGAAAGCCGTCTTCATCTGCTTCCGAAAGCCCTATTTTCTGAATATCGGTGAAGCCCAATACTCATCAAGATGATATTTTAATTAACAGATAACAAAGCCTAAGCCCAAAGAAGAATGTTTTTTAGAAAAATCAAAACATACTTGCACACAAAGCATTTGCATTTTTGTCTTACCTTTAAAAGAAATATACTTGAATATTTTCTGCAATCTTTCTTTCGAAATATTCAGATATAAGAAAGTTTGAACTCATAATTATTTTAATAAAAGGAGGACATTCAAATAAAAAATAATCTTTTATAAAAAGTTTGATTTCCATACATCCACATGAAGTCAGCACAGCTCAGCTCAAACAAGACACCTCTGGGCACAAATCAAACTTTTTTTTTTTTATTTGCTTTTCTATTTTAAAGTTCACCATTCATTTTGTGATGAATCTACTTAGCCCAAAAACTACGTCTGTCTTGATTCAGGAGAACAAATGCATCTGTTTCTGCAGAGCCAGGAAGAGACAGGAATACGTACAATCATTTTGCACAGAGAAGTTCATTTCAAAGCACGGCAGCATTTCTATTCTAATTTTACAATTCCTTAAGCATCATAGCAGGTATGGGTATCACTGAATGGGGTATCCAGTTAACCACCTTTTTTTTTTTTTTCCAATAGGTTAGTTATAACTGAAACAATCCCCAGACCAGTGGTGTCTGACCCATTTAAATCAAACCCCACTGTGATATGTAGCATCAAAGGACTCTAATTAAAAAAAAAAAAAGTCATTGAAAGTCATGGAGAGTATAGAACCTAGCCTGAATATCCATATAAAACTCCAGAAATTTTGTTCAAGGTCAGACAAAAAGTCCAGCACTGAATCAGCCATAGAACCCTCATCTCCCGATTCCCAGCCTCGATAACCACAACGTCAGCAACCCTCAAAGTCTGGAAGTGTCCCACATGTCAAAACTTTACAAGTTAATCGATGGGATTTCCTTAAGGATTATTAGAATAAAGGGTTCCCATGCAGAAACGTTCTTTCAACAATAAAAAAAGGTTAGCATGCAGCTTTCTTAAACAATTTTAATTCCATCCATTGCTTCTTGTTCTCATCAGAAGAGCTCTGACAGCTGCATTTTAATTTTCAGATTTCAATATCGCCTTTGACAGGTGTGACGCTTTGTATACAACTGGCTTATTTCTGATCCTTATTCTTCTAAAAATCACCACTCAGTTGGATTTATTTTTCATTGTCATTGGCCTGAACAAGACGATCAATTAATGTGAAAGGAACCATGGTACAGTAGGAGAGAATGACATGTCACAGTGCCAAATTTTGCAAGATCCTTCTGTATTACTTCAGCTGATGTGACTGAATCACAGTCTGGAAAACTTAATTTTGGAACTATACTAAGTTTTAGAAGACAGTTCTTAATTGAAAAGTTCATTTCTAATGATAGTGTGAGGTGTTAAAAGGTTGGACTAGCAGACTAGATGATCTGAGTCTTTATTAATAACATGAGTTCATTTTAATTCAGTGAAGCATATAATTGGCATCAAGTTTTTCAAGATCAGCGCTCTTTTCTGTGACTGGAATCTGTAATATTTTAAGACTTTTCTTAATGTTATGGTAGATGTTTTCATTATTTGCATTTTAAAATTAGGTTACTGTTAGATAGTTCAGACAAATTATAAGCTTGTTGATTTTACTGAGCCCAGTGATATCCACTGGCTAGTGACAAATCTTTTTAAGTCTAAACCTGAATTCCCTGTAATTAGTCTGCAGTCATCTAGCACTATGGTACAGAGATGAATGGGTTCCCCTGAGATTACTCCACCTTGAATAACCAGAGAGGGCAACGGGGTCAATTACTGTTTCAGTTTGCCCCATGGCTGCTGCATGTAAATCAGTTTACCAGGAGCTCAGAAAGGGCTTTGATAACATTTATTTCATTGACTTTATCTCTGCAATTGCAGGCATTCTTAATGTAGGACAAGGAAATTCACAAGTAGAAATGTGACGAACTCAATGGAAATGGTGCTAGCACTTGAAATAGCAATCGCTACTCAGCAAGTACAGAAACGTTCTGATGTTTGCCATATTGGTACCATCCATTTTAATGCGATACTTCTTTAAAGAAATGGAGCTATTTTGGTTTTTCGTTTAAGTGCAACATAGATGACTCAGTCACAGGTACCATTCTATTGGATATTAGCTTTTAATCAATATGTGCCTTAATACGTTTGCACTCTTACTATCAGCAACACCAGCAGTTTCCTAATAATTAAAGGTTTTTGCATATCCATAGTCTGATTTTAGTTCAACTTTTCAAAGGAACCTGAGCGATTCAAATGCCTAAATCTAATTTCATTAGTCTCTTAGGCACTGACAAATTTTATCCAATAACAATTGGCAATTAGTAATCTTCAGCTGCTTACCAATTAATTTTTTTTTTCTTATTTCACTTTACATAAGTTGATTATTTTTGTTTCTACAAGTTGAGGAACTGCAGGTCTAATTTTTTTGAAAGAAGAAATGAAGCTTAGTAAACAGCTAAAGATAGAAGCAATCTCACACTGCCAGTGGGTATGCTGAAATTACCATCATGCATCTCTTTGCAGAGGTTTACAGCCCTCATCTCCCAAATTTTCTGCTTTAAACAGAAGTAACGTTTTGGAACATTCTAACTGCTCTAAGGTCTTTGTAGGAGGTTTTCAAAGGCATAAAGGAGAATTAGCTACCCATCTACCAGTGGAAATCTGTGACCTTTGAATTGTTAGAAAACTTCAACTTGCTACAATTGAGTGATAGGATGAGATTTTTCTCATTTTATAAGGCTTATAAAGCTGGTGAAGGTGGCAAGAAGCAGCACATTATGGCTGAAGCAAGTAATAACTTCTGGCTTTCAGTGGCACCAAGACTGAACAACAATCCTCATAGCTCCACAAAATTTTATAGGGCCCAAATACAACCTGAACCTCAAGCACAGCAACAGAGGCTGAACTCTATAGAGCTTGTGAAGTGAGTCATAAGGTGTCTAAAACCAAGATTCTCCTTTCTGGAGCAGTGTATCACCAGAAAAGGACCTTAAATGGATCCCTTTACATACATATTCTTTGAAGCCTAGTATGAGAAACTATCAGACAAAAGACCTTGCAGATCTATCCTGAGAGGAACATTCGGACTTAATTATTTTTATTGTATATATAACAATGTAATTTCTATTAAATGTTCATAAATACAGTATTTCTTAGATTCAGTGCATGTCCTTCAAGAGTCCAGAAGACAGAAGGATGTATCAGAAGGGCAGACAATATCTTCACACAAAATTCCTTGAGCAGCATTCTATCCTGTCTCTGAGGTCCTTGAGCTTTGAAGTCATAACCAACCGTGCTGCTTTTACTTTAGCATGCTTTCTTATCCCTTCAATGCACTGCATGAGAAATTGATTGCAAAATATAAGACCTAGGTTGTTTAGAACATTTATACAACGCAGATACATTTCTTTTATCTGCTCAGAGTTCCACAATTTACTCTGACAGAACTTGAAAAAACAATGCCAGCCTGTTTCCTGTAATCCTTTCAAAAACATAGTTTAAATAAAGCTGACACAGTGTTTTCCTTCTAATGAATTAAAAAGCACTGGTAAAGCTTTTCTACTAAACTGTTTTCTTCTACTTGATGACTTCAATCTAAATTCTCTCTTCTCTTGCTGTGCCAACAGCTATCATCATACTGCATGCCACTTCATTAGAGAACACGTCTGAAGATTGGAACTGTGGAAAAAAGAGCAGAGTGCAACTTTGCTGACTGCATCTTCCACTTAAGAAGCAAGTGGATGCTCAGGGCAATGTTTTCCACTGGGATAGACAAGGCTTTGAAGCTTGGTCCAACTTCCGGTCTCTTGCAGTCTGCTTAGTGTCAAGGGCAGCACACAGCTGCACTCAGCCAGGAGCAAGTGAGGCACAGGATGGAGTGTCATCAATTACCTTAGCGCTTTGACTGCTAGAGACCAAGCTTTGCTTTCTTGTACGAGACTCTCAGTCCCGTAGTACTGTGCCTAGCTCAATCACCACTTTTGTAACAGCCTCTGGAATTGTTTCCCCTCAATCTTTCATTCCAAGACCTTCCAGAATCTCAGCAGAGTACTGGGTGGCTGTTAAACACAAAGTACAATTTATGAAGCAATGTCAGGTGTGTGCCAACTCCAAGAGCGCCGAATGGCAAATGGACCAATTCTGACTGCCGATCACCTCTTAAAGAGCAAAGTGATAAATACTGTCACCAGCATCCCAAGCTGAAAAGGACACACCACTAGGAACATCAGTCAGCCTTCACAGGATGCCAAGCTGTATTTAAAGGCAGCTAAGGAACCTTGTAAGCATTATGCACGCAATAACTTAGAATATGCTCTTTCTCACCTGTCCGTGCACACTAAGGGCTGCAACACGTAGTCTTGTACATCGCACATTGCAAGTGTACTGTACATTGCAGTACACTTCAATTAAATTCAATCCAAACTAGACCGCTCAGTCATTCCAAAAAAATAAGCTAATATACTCTAAGTGAAGTAAGTGTATTGGCAGAAGAACATGCTAAAGTCAAATAGATTAGCATATTTGAAGATCATGCAAAAATAACCTCTGTTATGTATTTCCTTCATAAAAATGAGCCATATTGTATCAAAACAGATGAGCAATACATGGCTAGAAATTTACTGATAACCAAAAGTAAACTAATAATTGTTCTAAAGGGGACCAAAGGGTTTGGGAGCTGTGGTAAGGGAGTTTGTTCTGAATCTTAACTGCCACATCAACATAAGGTGTCTACCCTTAGTGAGCTATCTGGTCTATTTGTCATTGCTAGCCCCATTATTACTTCTTTTATAGTTATGTCAATTTAAATACTGAAATTTATAATCAAGGTTATATTTCAATACTAAATAAGCAATTAGCAGTCAGACAGTAATAATATTAAGCTGACATTTTATAGCGATGTTAAGATCCTCTGGGCCCAGAGTTCAACCTGTATATCCATTAACCGTGTGTAACAGTATTTTTTTAAGCAGGACATTCTTTTCTAGCTAGGACATTTTCATTCTAGCTAAGCTGCTGATGTAAATACTGCAATTTAAAGACAGTAAATATATCAAGAATTCAGCCTAAGCAAACCAAATCCTACACACAGGATTCTAAAACACAACAAGCAGAGGACTTGAGCTTCATTGTAATTGCAGCTTCATCAATTTTACCGCATCCCAGCACCAAGTAGGCCGCACTCTCAGTCAATATAAAATTAGCAAAATCCCACACTTCTGAAGGAAACTATGCCAAATTATACTCAGTGAGGGTTCCGTCCATGGACTTCAGCTAAACTCTTCTTCTGGCAGCATCTAAGTACAGCAGTTTTATACACAGCCTGAATAAGAAGACAAATATTGATGAAATAAAGTGTAAATACTTTAAGAAAATCAGTCTCACTGACTGTGAGATTTACTTTTTGACAGAGAATACACTCTTTGGCAAACTGCTTACAGAGCAGCACTGCTGTGGGACCGTATGTGCCAGACCTAGCGGATCAGCCGTTCTGTGACTTCTTGTGAATTAGGCAAGTGCACGAAAGAAATTACAGCAAAAAGAACATGTGCTGGAAGATATGTTCCCCAGTAGCTGTCCTGTGCACCAGGTCCTCTCTCATGATGTGATCCAGTATACGAACCCAAATGCAGGCACAAGCACATGTTGTAACGCGTATACACTTGCATAGACATACTTGTCACATTTGCAGATGGCTCTCCCCATCTCATGACGTGTCACAGCAATTCCACATTTCAGAGTTACAGTAACTTTTTTGCTGAGAGGTAGGTTTGAATTCAGTAGGTTCAGATAACAAAACAAAACAAAACAACAGCAATTTTGATCTTGCAAAAGAAAACAGCAGTCCCAAATTCCAGTATTCACTCCTCCAGTCTCATTTTTAAATACAGTCAGATCTAGGCCCTTAACTCAGCTCTAGAAACTATACAGATGGGAGGTCTGCTTGTAAAAGGGAGGCCAACTGTTGGCAGGAAGACGTCCCCATTTGCTCCTGATACAACCTTTGCGTAGCCTGTGACACTAGAGCTGACTGATATGTCCAGATAAAACAGGCATCATTCTTACAAACATTCAGCTTTTATTACATCTACAGTGACACTCGCTCCTTGCTCCTGTTTTAATCCTTGCTGCCTGTCAGATCTCACCAGGGAACAGAAAGTTTCAAAGCTGTTCTCTGCCTGCACCCCTGCTCTTTTTTGCATCCGTGACCTCTGAAACATATTCATATTATCTTGAAACTCAACAGCTTCTAGACTGCCTGTCAGCAATGTTCAGCTGAACCACTCAAAGTCCTTAGAAAAAACCCGTGCTTTTCAAACGATCCTTCCAAAAAAAAAAAAAAAAACAGATTAGGCACTGTCTTGGTTGTGCTAGCCAAGGAAGCATCCATACCAGGAATAAAGTCTGTATGAAGGGTAGCAAGTTACATTAACTCCTTCTCCATGTTAATTCAGGCAACAAAGTCAAATATCCAAAGACTTTTTTGTGAGAACAGGTCCATGCCTCTAGGTTTTCTTTAGAAAAGGTGGCACTACCACCTTCCTCATGAATGCATGGGGATAGTGAAGCTCCGGTAACAGGAAATAGTAGGTTTATCTTTTGCTAAGACAGTAAGACTTTTCAACAATCAACAGAAGCATTACATTATTCTAATACAGCAGTTGTAAAGATGATAACCAATAGCATATCAGGAACATTACTTATAGACATTTTAATCACAATATTAAATTGCGTGCATCTCTTAGAATGTGAAAAAAACCTTTAATATGAAAAAACTAGACATAAAAATAGCAATGTTCCCAGTTTCACGTTATGCAATTGTAAGCATTTCTGAGGTCACATGACATCAATCTTTCAGGTAGTCGCATGATGAAACAAATGTTCTTAATGCAATTACATTACCCTGTAATTAAGTGGCTATTCAAGCAAATGTGCATCATATTTTAACAAGTGTCATTTTCCTTTTCCTGTGTTATTAAATGCTACTCAGCATTAAATAGACAGTATGAACCACATACTGCAGTAGCCAAAACCTGGGAGTAATGCAAGGACACAAAAATGAGAGCGATATCTCATAGCTGACAGCCATTAGATCACTACCATTTTCCCACAGGGACTGGCTCCAATATTTCTGCCATGGCACTGAGCTCTTTGATGGAGATATTATCATCTACATTTTCAACATTGCATGGGATTTAGCCACAAGAGTTATACAGCTAAATCTTGTTCGTGCAATGCCTGGAAGATTTAAGGGGACATGATTAATTGTTACCTTTTAGCACTATCTTCTGCATAAAGACTTTAGAGTTCAGGTGCCAGTCTTTCAGGAAATTATCCCTTAACACTTGTCCCTCAGTGCTTTATAATAAAAAGTTCATTGCAATGATTTTTCACAGATGAAAGTTTTGGATTTTTTCTTCTGTTCTCCTTATCTGAACATCCTTTGTCTAACCCTTTTGATTGATTTTTTTCTCCTCTTGGGATAAAGAGATCATCATCTCTACCAAATTCTTTAGTACTGATTGTAATTAACAATCACAGCCTGAGCCACATTATTTACTTGCTGGGCATCTGGCATTTTTCCTGCAATCAGTGACTGAAGGTGACACTGACACACAGGAAAAAAATCTAGAAAATCAAAGGCCGTTGTTCTTTTTTTTTTTAATTTTGACTGGTGTTCATAAATTACATTATTATTTATGTAGCCACCAGGTCACTCTTGGTAAACTAATAAAAAACACTCATCTTCCTTTTCCTTTTTTTTTTCTCTCAATAAGGTCACAAGTGATTTCAGATTAAATCTAAGACTCTTTTTCTGCCTGTAGCCACTAATAGGATTCTGGTGATATTCAAATAAGCCAATATTCTTCCTTTATATATTTTGATACAGCTTCTTGCAGGGCATCCCCATACCCTGATTACATAATTATAGAATTTACTACGAAATCCACACACATAGCCAGATAATTATGCTCCAAAATATAAAACAAGCATTACAAAAGCTTGCTCTTACTTGTGTTTATAGAGATAATCTCTAGATTGTGAAATAAAGAGAAATTAACAGAGTAGTTCCTACAGAACTGCTCTAAGCTACATAATCTGATTTCACACTGCAAAGTATTACACAGAAGATGGTTTTACTACCAGAAAAGATTACAGTTAATGCTTTCCAGTAGGACTACTACCGTGTAGTACAGTTTATGAAGCAGTTCATCCATCCTCCAAGCAGCTGAGGGAAGAAGCCTAGAACGTCAATTGCAGGAACTGGCTACATAAACTGGATGGCTATCAACGTATCTAGAGCCTCTAATTTTCCTGTTTGTCCCTAGCCATGTGGTAGAATATTTCCGAACAACACAAGTGGATAAAAGGGATGGGAGGGAAGGGTGCATGGACAGAAAAATTAAACTCCTCACTTCATATTCTGACCTTAGGCAGAGATGGGAGACTCTCAGCAGGTCTGATCTGGGTTAAAAGTGATAGAGAGAACTTAGGCTAGAAAGGCAATGGATGAGTTAACTCAGAAAACCAAACAGGTACAGAATAGAGTCAATCCATAATTGAAGAGGGGATTTATGCTCTGCTACACCCATGTGCTCCAATCTCTTTGTCACAGGAGAGGACACCATCATACAACCTTCCATTCAGCCGTATCTCCAGTTGGTGTTGATCATCTAGTCCCTTGACTTCAGTTACCCTTCTTACCCTTCTTACTACCTTCTTACTACCCTACTTACCCTTGACCAAGCTATTCCATCACGAGACAGGACAGGAAGCTGAAGCATATTGATCTGTATGTTCAAAAACTTTGCAATTTCCTGGAATACAACCTCCCCCTCTCCCTTCTTTTAAATGAAGGTTTCTTCTACATAATGTATTTAAGAGTTAAAAGTGGACAAAATGTCAGATGTGAAAGATGGTGACATGGGCAGTCATTTTGGCTGGCTGTGTAGCTGTAGTAAGGCAATCCGGAATTTATGGCTAGTAATGAATTCAAAACAGTTTGGGCTCTTGCTGAAAAAAATAATGCAAATAACATCTATCTATATGTACAATATCATTGCTTGATTCACATTTTAAATTCAGAAACAAGCAATTATTTCAGTGTCCTGAAAGGAAGTGCTACCTGGACATTTCGGTTTTGGAATTCAGAGCTTAAAATAATTCTGTTCACCTAACTAAGTGATCCAATATAAACCATCCAAGAATTGCCGGCAAGTAGCACTCTCATTCCTGGTACTGGAGGATGCTTCTTCCCTACCCAGAGAGAGCACCCTTAGGTTATTCCAAATACAAAGGAGGTCAAACAATGATAGTAAGCTTCTAGAACAGCAGTGCAGCCACACCTCAAGGAGAACCTCAAAACCTGAAAGCACCAAATTTATATGAAACAAAAATATTGTAAAACAAACCAATTCTTAATTAAATGAAGAACTCCACCCAGCTCAAAAGGAAAACGGATGATATCCTAGAACTGTAGCTTTTAATTTCCACAATAGACTTTTACATGTAGGTTCCAGGCTGCCACTATAACAGCATCAGAGTCAATCTAATAGTAGTACCAGATTAGGCAGGAAAAAGCACATCACAGAAAACAGAGAAACTGAAGGCTGCCATAAAGCTTATTTGCTGACCACCTCACTTAAAGTCTAGCAAAATACAGAGACGTGAAAGCAAAAACACCATCATGAAAATGCCTTGTAAATAACGTTGATAGAGTGAACTGAATTTACATTTCAGTAGGTATTGTTCAAATAATACAATTAGAATATGGAAGTTCACGCTACAAATCTAAGAGTTCCAAATTCTCTTTCTTCATCACAGAATCGTATGTGTGTTAGAAAGACTCCAAGCAAAATGTAAAATAGGTGCTACAATGGACACAGTTTGCAAATTACCTCATTTTCGTAACTCATCTGTAAGTCTAAACAGTGGTCTACAGTGCCTGTCCTTCTGCTTACATGAAGCTGAGTAGATGCATGTGTGAACTGATGTCTAAGACAGACCCGTGTCAGCAATTGTCCTGATGAACTTCTTGAAAAGAAGTCTTCTAAGGAAATTCAGTAACACACAGACAGATTTGCTCAATTAAGAAGGCAATATTCTCTCTGTTGTACTGCCTGGTTACATAAGAATCCTCTCCACTGTCATCAGAGAAAGGCAGGCTTGGACATTTTTTCAGGATTTCCCTAGTGAAGTACGATAGGAAGAAATGTATGTTTTGTTTCTATATGGCTTTTTTTGGAACAGACATGTACTAAAAGCAACAGGAAGAAGACTTGAAGGATGAAATGAATATCTTTGACCTCAGGAATTATCTCTACAGCCTCAGTGGGAAAAAACAGATAAGTTGGGAAACAATGCAACCGCTGCCTTGAGCTGCTTGAAAAGATGTCTGTCTTGGAAAGCACTGAGGCTGCTCTTCTAAGAATCTGGAGACTGCCCCAGTTTCAATAGAAGGTTTAGGCATGGCTAGTTCAAAACGCAGGCTGCATGATTGCAAAATAAGCCCTGTGCTCTTTGGAAAACACAGAGGAGACTAAGGAAATACTGCTAAATCCACCCCATGTATCCCAGAGAAGCTTCTGAAAAAATGTTTCTTACTAAGAATCAAAAAAAAAAAAAAAGTAAAGGAAACGTAAAGTCAAATGTAAAGGAAAAAAATCAACAATCTCAGAACAGTTTCCCATGTCCCAGGAGCAGTCACTGCTGAAGTGCAGCTACTTTAGGTGTCTGCTTCAGGCAGAGATAGGGCTGTGGTGTTGTCGCAGTTGTCTGCGGCACTAGGACGTTGGAAGGATTTGTCTAAGGTTTCTGATTGTTGACTGTCTTAGGAAAACAGCAGTGTGTGAGCTGGGGACAATTAGAAAACCTGAAAAAAAATTCCAAAAATGGGGAAAAGCCTGAGATGAAATTTCTAGGTAGGAAAGAGAGAACATCTGCTGCTTGCCATGTTTGTAGATATTCTTAATTGGTGAGTTCTACACTGTATTTGAAAAAAATTTAATTGCAGTATGTTGTACTCCACTGCAAATGAGATTGCTGAAGTAGCGTGGAGACCAAATCACAAAGATCAGAGCACAGGCAAAAGTAACGAACTGTTTAGCAGCAAGAGCAGGGAGAGCTGGCTGATTAGTTTTAGATTATTGTTGTGGTTACGATGTTCTGTTGCAGTGAGATAATGGTCAAAATTAGGTCATTCCACTGACTTCAACAGGAATTCATTCAACCTAGAAAATCGTAAGTGAAATATACAGCTGCTTCATGTTACTTGACAGTCTTGCAGATTTCTAAATAACGTAAGCAGAATCCATCTTTCCTGCTCACCAGTCAAACTCTTTGTCCAAGTTCTCATTTTCCAGGGTCTCATGTACTGTAATACCACCTTTCCCTACCAAAAACACCGTGCGTTGAAGATGCTGCTGCATTCTCAACTTGTCACATTGACTGTGTCACTGTACATCTGCCTTCAGCATCTTGCACTGAGTTTTGGAAGGTCTCTTCCACCTTCAATGAGTGATTGAGTGTCACTGTACATCTGCATTCACCATCTTACATCGAGTCTTGGGAGGTCTCTTCCACCTTCAATGAGTGCTGCCATTTTCCTACAACTTCTCATCGAATTTGAAATGAACAACCTTTGGGCTTTCGCTTTCGCTTTCTCTGGTGGAGAGATTCCTCTGGAACATCACATAAACCAAACCACCTCATTATTTTCTGTCTAATCCCTTCCTAAACACTTTACCTGCTCAGAGGACTATATTCTGTTGCTTGATGGTTAGGCTGCAGGTGAACTACAATCACCGACGTAGCAGGCTGACTAATATAGTTTCTTTTCCTTTTAGGCCTCTCATCTGCTGTCTCATAGCTTTCATTTTAATTGTATGCTCTTTCCACAACACACAACATTTCTTTTGTGTGTATGTTTGGGTGAACCGTAATTATACCCTGATTCAGGCCACTTAATAATACAAATGATTAATGATAATAAAAAACAAAGCTAGAAAGCTGAAAATGTTACATAACAACTAATAGTTGGTTGAAGCATCCCTTTGCAGTAAACTGTTGATTAGGGAAATTTCAGATGCTGCTTCTCTTGCAGTGTCACTCATTTCCACTAAAATATGTTCACTCGGCGAACTTGTGTCCTCACTCAAGGCATCCTCCCACCCTGTCTTCCTCCTTTTCCTCTGAACTGCGTTCTCTCCTTCAGCACTGATTGAATGACTGATTAATTGTAACAACTTTGGCATTGCCTTGGCTGCTTACATTAGAGACACCATTCATTTGAATGAGAAAGGAAGATAAGCAGCACTTTCTCAGCTTGCCTTTCTGGCCTTGTATATGATCTAAAAAGCAGAAGGACCCCATAAAGTGTCTTCAGGGGAATTATGCTGGTGTGAGTATTACCGTGAACTGAGTCCCTTGAGGCAGAAGGATCTTATTACCACAACATGTTTCACAGAATATTGTGACCATTGACAGAAATGTCCAAAACATGTCTTGCAGGTAAAAATGAACAGAGATTTTCCAGATCGAAAAACTTTGCAATTTTGTAAGTGGGAAATTCCATTTCCTACAGTTCCATTCCCCACTGACAAAATGTCTTTTCACTTGCCTAAAAAATAACATAAGACCCAGCCTTTTAGGCTCACTGCGGAAAGATGAAGGCATTAAAAAAAAAAAAAACCTTTCATCATGTCTTTGTTACCATTCCCTGCTTCTGTATCCCAGCTGTTATTCTTGACCCTGCTACACTGAGGCTGAGGCCATGAATGAATGATGTAATAATAAAGGCAAGTGTTTATATCATTAGCTTTCATTTTGCACTTGCATAACTTCAGTGCGGGCAGACTTGTTCTAACTACAACATGCATTTTAATAGTACACGTGCTCTCATCAGATAATTCTGTCATCCATGATCTGAGTCTATGTTCTCTTGGTATACTCAGATAGGACAAGGATGAATGCAATATCCCTGTGCCTACACAGGGCAGGAAGATCAAAGATTATTTAATCCTATCATGGTTTACGCACAGAGAACCCAATTGTTTTTATTCTCCTGTACCATCCAGACCTCCTCCTGTCCAGACTCAGGAGCAAAGGCTAAGACAATCAGATTTGCATTCTTGTCAGCTAACGCTGTGAAGCCCTGACAGAGGCCCCAGAAGACTCTCAATGTCACAGCCTTCAAAAACTTCTTACCCACTGCATTATCACTCTTCTTGCCAGTCAGGAATTTAGAAATTATGCTGTACTTCCTTTGCATCTAATTTACATCTCAGACAGGGCTGTCATTCTAAAGTAAAAATGAACAATCAAGGAAAAAAGAACGGCCTGCAAGAGCACCACCAGGAAACTACATATTATTATTAAGAATGCTGTTTAAGTATATTATTAAGAATGCTTCTAAGGTTAGGATGGATCTCCCGTACAAACTACCACCCCTAAAAACAACCTTCTCTATGCTGACTGTAAGAAGGAAGATAGAAACCATCAAGAAACAACTCTGTAATATGAAATTCAGTGTGTAATGAGGGTTGAAGTTTCCTCCACATTGCGCAAACTCTGGTCAAGCTTATCATGCAGCCCTGCCACATCTAAAGTACCAATGTCATTGTGGCAGTAATGAACACTTTTGTTCACAGAAGCAATACAAAAGTGAAGAATGCCTTGATAAAATAGAATCCTGAATCATGCTGATATTTATTGATTTTTACATCTTATGAGGAAGGGGTAGAAATCTCTTAAGTACCTTTCAATTTCCCATTCTTTTGTACCCTAGAAAGCTAAGCAGTAGGAGTTTTTCCTCTCTTTTCCTTCTACATCAAACTGCCCTGAAGCACATTTTAGTAGTGTAGAACATAAAACCAGCTAATCCCATTCTTTCTATTTGACTTCCCTAGATTTGTTTCATACCAGAACACCACTGGTTATGGCAACTGCCAGACAAGTCTTTAGACTAAAGGAGATGATTTTGGCCCCCCTCTAAGTATTTGAAGGATTGGTGCTATATCAGGGAAAAATTAGCAGGTAGCCCCTAGCATCAAGATGGCAGGACATTCATTTTTTATGCAGCGAATGAGATGTTAGATCACAATGTTCATGATGTCAAATTCTCATTTGGTGTGAATGGACCTCTAAGGCTGGACAGATTTGTCTGCTGAGGATGATGTTTGTTTCCAATTGCTCTAGCTTCAGATAACATGCATTAATATTCCAGGCACTTTGCAAAGTCCATCTTTTCTGTGAGCATTTTTGGCAAAGACGGATTGACACATCCCAGTGGGTTTGTGATTCAGGGTTGTAAGGCTTTGGTATTAGTACAGTTGATGATTAAATGAATTACATTTAGCATTTAAGTTCTCTGTTATTGTTGTAAACAATGTGAGGTGGCTAGAACCTGCACAAGTGTCAGAAAACAATCAAAATCTGTATCAAATGTAAAGAAAGTGACACAAAGTGCACATTCCTTCTTTCTCTGATATTGCAGTTTCTAATCCTCATTTACCTCTTAACATTATTTTCTCCTCCATTTGGGTTCGAACTTATTTCATGATAGTATACATGTTTAAATTCATCCAATACACAATAAACCAATTTATTACAGTCAGTTGTTCATCTGATACAATCTAGTAAACAGGAATTTTCTTTCACTTGAATGCCTTTAAAATCAGATTGTGTCACACATTCACATGTTACGGAAAGCGTTTAAAAGAGCTTATCATTTTAATAAAGTAACATAAGTAGGCAGCAAGGTCTGTTAATAGTGTTAATGAATTACCATCTCAATAGGAAAGGAACTAACTACTCTTTCATTTCAGATGATGATTAGCCTTGGGCTTCAGGCAACCACTTCGGTCACAAAAACAAATTCCCATTTGCAAAAGCACTTAGAATTCAGAATAAGATTGCATTTAACTGTATATCTCTTCAGTTCTTGGTGAATTTAACTTTAGGAAAGAAAAAAGCAAGGGCAGGTCTGTTGACTTCAAATTGTCTTATCATCTAATCTGAATAAAAAATAAAAAAATAAAACAATTGGCCATACTGACAGACAAGAAACAGGGCAAACAATTGCAATATCATTAATACATATCTACTGAAGGATGAAGTCAGATGCCTTTTCAGCAGCCTCCATCCTCCAGTCTCTTCCAAAATCAAAATAACGTCTGCCTTTTCCCTGCCAGGCTAGCTACATACCTTCACACAGGCTGTCATGAATAAAGTGAAGGTTATACAATAAAATTCATACTTTGGTGAGGAACTCTAAGGATAGCTTTAATCTTCTGTTACAGGCTATAGATATATTCACCCTAGGCTTCCCTCATAATCAATAGAAATCTAGTCAAAAGTCAATGGAGGCTAGTGAGTAATTCATTTCACCCTAAGGTAAACATACAGAATAGGTCAGATGAATCATTCTTTTAAGTGCCTCTATAAACAAGCATCCTATAGATCACAGAGAAACTGATCTCCTAGCCCAAAAGTTGTAGGATTTACCTGGAATGTGGAGACCTGGGTTAAAGCTATCCAAACAATTCAGAAATAAAATGGTTTGATCTCAAATGTATGTCTGAAAGGTACTGACTAGTCTGTGCTGTGGTCTCTGCTGTCTGTCTGCTTTTCACCATAAACTGTGTTGTGGGCTCTAAGAAACCCTTCAAAAAGAAAAGCTTACATTCTTACCGGTAACCTTCGTTTCAAGAAGCATTTCCTAATGAGATTTCTGAAAGACACAAAAAAATATTCCCATCAAGGTAGAGATCTGTTGTTATAGGAAATTTCTTGAGTCACAGGAAGGAAAGTCTGATTTTAGCAGAGAAAACGTCCTCATCAGTTGAAAACAACAGATATATAAAGCTCAAGTATATGCGCACAGCATTCATTTCACTGAAACAAACCTGGCTTTAAAAAAAAAAAAAACTGTATTAACTGAAATACTCAGAATACAGTGAAAACATAGCGTCTGGGTCTGAGGGCCTTTAGGGAGGGCTTTTTATAGATGTTTCTACTAAACAAAATCGAACGTATTTGTTTTGAATGCAAGAGAATTAACAGCATACACATTTACTTCCACTTTTCCTGTCTCTTTTCCAAATAGTAATACACAAAGAAGGAAAAACCTGACAACTTTTAAACTTTTTTTTGTTTTGAACAGAACAAAAAAATCAATACACTTTCCCTTAAATTTTTGCCCAAAAAGTCATCAGATTTATAAGTACTGGATCTAATATAATGCAAATTCACTTTTCATCAGAATATGTAGCAATGTTTTAAGCACTTCTAACCGCAAATACAAAAATGACTGTTCTTCTCTCATATGCCCCTGATAATACATACAGTAAAGATGACAAGCAAGTATTTTATCAGAAAAAATGTCAAAAGAGATCAAATAAGAACAAGTAGAAAAACACAGCGATGAAGCAGAGACCCAAAAGCAAATCAATAAAATTCCACAAGGTTGTTTTGGAAAAAAAAATACATTTTTTCCCACTGTCTTCCAGCATCAAAATCCTCAACTTACAGGTGTCATTTGGAATATTGCCATTTATGTGCAAGAGATTTTCTCCCATCTAATCATGTAAGCTCTTCTGGGTAAATATCAGCCTTATTTTATGAGTTGCCTAGCACATGCATGGATACCTCATAAATAAATAATATTTTTTATTAATAAATGATTATAACAATAAATAAGTAATGTTCCAAATGTCCTACTGCGCCAAAGTATAGTTACTGAGTGATTAACTCATTTTAAATTCAAATTTTTTAAATTCATTACTTGTTCCATGCTGCCATAATTGAACTATATGGTTTCTTTTTGCTATTATTCCAAAATGCATAGTTTACAATAATTTTAACCATCACGCAATATGCCTGGATTAGGAAGTAATTTACGGAATGATTTTTTTTTAAGGAAACAAATGAACAGATGAATTTGATGAATTTGAAATTGTAAACATTATGTACCAAAACCCATTGGCCATATGCATCTGAAAACGTACCAGATATCATCCACACTATGCTAGAAATGAAACATTCTTGAATTAGAAACAGGGGCACATCATACCAGAAATGGGAAAAAAATACTATTGAAAGTTTTAAATAATTATAATGAACATTTTTTTTGTCAGTGGAATATTTGGTATGAATACCTGGTATGGCATTTATTTTGATAGACCCACTAATAGGTCACTTTCAGCACTCTAGAATGGAATGAGAATTCTCTGAGGTCTTCCCTCGGAAAAGTACAGGAGAACGCATTCATGCCGAAGCCTGCAATGAGCCTGTAAAACCAATGCAAATTTCTCTTGCAGTGGATATCCTTCCTCTTGCTCAATACTGATATAGCAACTCCTCTTAATATCAATACTCTTGGCACATGTTGAATGCTTTTACCTGTAAAATAGCATTTTCCTGGAATCAACCTTACTCTCTAGAGGCAGAAACACTGGGCCACACTGAATGTTATACCATAGAATAAACAGAAGTTAGATTAAGGAAGAGCAAAGATGATTTTACATGTCCTCTGAATTGTGGGATAATCCTGTAGAAGACCGGGGAAAAACCCAGTGTGACCAGAATTAGGGTTTTGTGCAGCTGCTTGAATCTTTGTGGTTGCCCAGAATAGCTGGAATATAGTAACGTCCACACATATGCCAGCACACTCTCAAATATACACAGACATCAGCCTCTTTTTCCCTACAGTCTATATGCAACCCCATTGTTTGATTTCTCCATCAGCTTTCAAGCAGTAGAGGGAATCCTATTAAACAGAAGGGATCCTGTAAGACGCTATTATAAGAACTGTAAACCACCAGAACACAAAAAAGAAGCTGAATAGAGTCAGATCCATTATCCAATCTCTCACTCATCCTCAGCTTCACATAAAGTTCTGTTGAGAAATACTGACTCATCTCCTAGTCTTCGTGGTATAGGGAGTAAGGTAGGCAGCCATAGGCTATGGATAGTTTATCCTGAAATGTTTTGTGGAAAAAAAGCATCCTATAAAAGTAGAATATTCCATTAGCACTCATCAAAACTATTACGTCATAAATAAGTTCCTCTGTGAGGGAAAGCAATCTCAGGGGAAATGACACCTCATCAGCAAAACTTGCATATCTGCAAGAAAAAACACTTGAGGGAATGCCTGTCAAGACAAAACGGTAAAGTAGGCTGTGGGGATGAAGTGATGTAGGAGCAATCATCACAGAACTTTTACGGTACAGATAAGGAGTTTAGTGTCTTTAGTGCAATATAGTTATGCAAATTGATCAACATGCCAATCACAGATACTGTTTTCACAGTCTCTCCAGATTTTCAACCTTCATCCTTAATAACCACAATGAAGACTAATGCCACAATCTAGCAGTGACAGATGTACATTCAGGATGAGAGATCTCATTGGTCAGTGAGACTACACTCACGCTTAAAGTCAAGCTTATATGGAAGCCAGTAGGCGTTCAGCAGCTAAAACGACATATATGCCCTTCAAGTGACTGTCTGATTAACATGGAAGCAGTGCGAAGGAATGATCACAGACAGCACATACAGGACCATACAGCTATATAATCAAGCAGCAAGCATAGAACATACCAAAGGAAACATTTCTTCACACAACACTTACTGCACTGTGGAACTCAATGCCACAACTGTTGCACAGCCCGAATTATAAACAGCTTCAAAAAGCTTTAGACAAATTCCTGGAGGATAGGTCTGTTAATGGATATTAGATGGAATGGTTTGGATATAGCTGTTGACTTGAAAGTCCTTAAACGGCTGATTGTCAAAAGCTGTGAGAATATAAAATAACCCTTTCCTCTATACTTTTCTGTAAAAACCTGCTGCTGGACTAGATAGATCCTTGATCTGACCGAGTGAAGTTCTTCTTATCTTACTCATCTTCCATGGGTAATACTAGAACTTCACTCAGATGCCTTTGATCTGTCATCTCCCATTAGCACTAAATTTCTTTTAAGTACTAAATATAAGAGACGATTGCACTTAAATGGCGCAAGGTACATGTATGTCCATTGACACTAAAGAAACAGCAGTTTTAAATTCTAATAAATATTTAATTTCTGATGAAATAACTCACTGAGCAATGCACCTGTGCTACTGAATCACTTACAGACATAACACTCACAGACTACTCTGACTTCTCTTGATTTTTTTCAGTACTAATTACTTTTTTAATAGTCAGATTATATTTTCACTCTGACTTGCTTAACCCTGCAGGATAGTAAAATCATTGCATGTTCACAGTATAAGCAGTCAGATTTTTCAGAAGCTCATGTACAATTTTGTATTGTTGGACATGACAATCTTCAATATGCACTTGATGAGATACTTTCTTTGATGAAAAGAACACTAAAAGTAAAGGACTAGTTGATAAGAATCTAAATAATCATTAAATGGCTCCAAAGAAAATTTATAAAAACAAGTAGGTAGGGTCAATCTGCTCCCAGAGATATCTAGACGCAAAATACGTTGCTGATTGACATTCAAAAATTAACTATAGACAAAGTCTGGCACATTATTCTGAAACATGTTTGCATACATTATTGGTTAACAGCAAAACTAACCATGTGAGGCCACAAAACAGAATGCTATCCTACACAATGAACTTGTTGGACATGAATGGAAGTGGATAACGCAGAGCTCCTTAACAATTTGGAAATTTTCTAATTAAAGTAAATCTATCTCATCTTCTTCATTTTGGGATTCAGAAAAGATGTATTCAGGGTCAGACTGCAGATTCTTAACGGGGAGTTTTCACAGACACTTGTGGAAGATACCGAACAAATAGCTCCAAAATGGAAACCTTTTATTTTATGTAACAGGAATAACAAGAATGTAAGTTTCTTCACACCACTGGGCTATCTTGCTTCACACCCATCACAAATTGACCCACTCTTAGAAAGAAAGGGTATTTATTCTATATACCCCACCCATCTGCATAGGGAAATATATAATTTATTTAAGGAAGCATGAGATGAGGATAGTAAAATCCAACATGATGCCCTAAATCTAGTTTGCAGCTAAATTCCTCCACTACCCATTTTTCGGCCTATGTTTTAGAATACTGTCCACGGTCTGTGTGTTATATGCAGAGGTATCATGAGCGTGGCTTGCTCAGACCATCTCCAATAGCAGAGCAGGCTTGCTCTTACAAAACATAAGGAGCATTCCCAGCTCTCAAAGAAAATAGTAAGAATTGAGAGTATACGAGCTCTCTACTAACTTTCTGAGATGCATTTAGAAGTAAAAAAACATGTTAGCTAGCAAAATCTCATATCATGTGGACAGATACCAGTAGAAGAAGAAACATCTGATCATGTCCTACCTGTAATTCCATTCCCACTGGTGAAGTAAAGCAAACAAGTCTGTGTAATTTTAGATTTACGACGAGTGTTTATTTTGCACAGAAACATTTGCAAAAGCAAAAATAACTGCTTTGGAGCAATCATCAGAAGCATAACAGCAAATCCTTCAGCAATGTGAAAAGAAGCCCACACCTGGTCTGAAAATGCCTTTTTGGAGAATGATACAGCAAAACTTGCTTCTCTGTTTAAACAACATTGGGAAAAGCTGAATAGTAGTAATAGATAGAACAATAAAATAGACAAAAAGTTGAAAGCAATGCAGAGGGCATGTGAGATAGGGTAATGGCACAATTAGGGTAGTAATGCTGGTAGCAATTTAAAGGAGACTGGAAAGGGAATTCCTTAATGGAAGCAACAGACCAAGGTATCTTTTAGCAAAGCATATTCTTTGCCGTGGAATCGGTCAATCATCTTCTGTCCACCCTGCATATACAGCTTCAGCACCAGTTAGGAAGTCACAGTGGAAAATGCTGTCACCAAAATAAGATAATTCAAGAAAAAATCATGAGTAAAATGAGCTTACAAATAGTGATTTACCAAAAATCACACAATGGAAAGAAGGCTAAAGAATTACTGACCGAGAACTGAGACACCCAGGAACATCACCTTTCCTGTCGACAGCAGCTTCTGCTAGCGAACAGCTAAAACACGAGCATTTTGGGGATGACCTGATCTAATCAAACAAAGGGAACAAAACACAAATAATGCATACCAAAGATGTATGGATATGTAAAGAGCAGAGATGAAATGTAATTTTTAAGATGCTAAATCACTGCAGGTAGGAACAATGTAATCGCTAAAATTCTTGAGGCCTGAGCTTCCTATCCTAACCCTATATAGCAGGGTTTACTGCTTTTGCAATGTAAATAAGTACTCTTAATACCACAAGTATCTCTTGACACATCTACGAAACTCCTGCAGAGCAAGTCTTTTAACAAGAAGCCATCCATCTGTACGACACTGGGACTAGGAACTGATACTGGGCTGAGCTCCCATATGCTCCCTAATCTTAGGTGCTTCAAGTCTGACGAATGCACTAATAAATAGCAGAAAAATGTTTTTTTACTTAGTCTTGGCTCCCTGCTGCAAAGAAATAACATATGGGACTATGGTCATCAATCTTCCGGCCTAAGGTTCTGATTCACATTTTTAAGAACTGTTTCACAGTGATCTGAGCCCACAGGGGCTGGTAGATTCTGCTTTAAAAAGGAAAGAGGAGATAGGGCAGATTTGGATATAATCGTATTATGTGATCAAAAAAAAAGATATATTTTCTGGCCAAAGTAGAGCACCATATTTTGTAAAGCATGTGAATATAATATAAGTGTTATAGTGCAATTCAAGTTAAAATAGAAATATAATTATGAACATTTTCATATATCCTGGTAAATATTTTTTTAAGCTTTGTGCCTTCAGGTTTTTCTTCTTTTTTATGTTTTTGTTAAAAATATTAATTCCTCCAGCTATGACTTTGAATATTTCTCCAAGCCAAGAAAATATTTATTTCAACAGTACTGGCTCCATACAAAACAGACCAAGAATTCAAATGTAACTTTTCAAACCTTGAACTTAAGAGGCTGGGCCTAGGTATAGCACAATCCTGTGAATGGTTAATGTGAAAAATCCATAAGCCTGAACTCCCAGGTCTGGACTGAACAGACACATCTATTGTCATATCGACTGAGAGCAGTCCTAAAAGATATGACACCGGGACACCATTCTCTTTACCACATCGACTGTTATATCTAAATTGATTGTTATATCTAAATTATGCAAATTGAAAAATTCAATGAGAAATGCCATCTTACTTAGAATGGCATTAATTTGACTACATAAGTGAATAAATGAGACATACTATTTCTGCCTTTCTTTCATATCAGCATTAAATATTAATAAGAAAAGAGATTCTTCACTGAAATTCAGTCCAGCGCTAAGAATCAGACTGGCACCAATCCCATCAGGCAAGGCCTGATAAATTTATTCGATTTGTTGGCAAAATCATAGTGTACTTATAAAAATGCAAGAAAACAGTCTGGCATTTGATCTGGCCAAAACTGTTGAAGCAGAACAGAATTTGCACTTCTAGGGACTATGGTCTCATGAAAAAAATACATAATTATTTCTCTCATCATGTCCTCCTTTAGGTAACACCACAATACCCAGTATTTCTAGCACTTATGAGGAAATGTCCCTTCTTCAGGAAATTTTGACTTTTCAGGAAAATGTCACTTCATGGCCATTAATAAGTAGTAAAAAAGTATTTATCAGGCACTACTGAGCCTCATAGGAGGTATATTGCAGGTACTGTGAGCATGCATAATCAAATATGAATCGGGATCTCCACTCAGATTCTACCTCCCACAACATGCCACTTTCTCTTCTGATAAAGGGAACAGGGAGATTCTGATCATACTGACTCGTAAGAGATAAAATCTACCTTGGATGGAAAAAAAATCCAACCTACAATTTCCGTAAATTACAGCAGCAGTAAGCCAGAATCCAAATGGATCTGAGGTTTCCTTATAAGCAAAATAAGAAAGCCTCTACACTTTTTTTGAAAATTTAGCTCCAATACATACAGAAAATTATATAAAAACCCAAAACAATGAAAATTCCATTCTTCCATTTAAAAGTAATTTCAATGGAAATCTTTCAAATACACCAAATTTCTCTTATTTCTCTCTTATTAGCAATATTAAGGTTTCTAATGCAAAAATGCATGGCAATGATCTGCTGGTGAAATACTAGTCAAGTCATTTCAGTCAAAGTCTCTTTCGTGTACATCTCACCTAGGGGAAAACAAAGGCTGAAACTATGAATAACACTGGTTATTTACCTCTACTTTCTGAGCTGCTGAATTCATAATACTACATTGCAAAAATAGATTGATATCCTTTGTATCCAGTTCCTTCTATGTGGCTGTCCCTAAACATTCAAAGACATGGGTTAGAGTACACAGATTATTTAGCCGTATGGCATCTTGTTGGGACCAAGTTTCCACCTAGCCCTTTCAGTGAACTTCCAGTTTTACATAGTTGTATTTGAGTACAGAAAGCAAAATACAAACACATCTGTTTTGCCAGAAAAAAAATTGCACTTCTACCCTGAAAACACGGGGGAGTCAGTATAGTGTTGTGACCAAAAAAAAAAAAAAAAAAGGCAAAATTGATTTCCTAATCATTTTACATTCTGAAAGTTGGTAGCACAATATCAACATACAGAAATGAAAGTTTGGTTCTTAAGCCCAATAACATGCTAATATTTCTATTACACAGCTGATAACAGGTAAGTGGGGGGTAGAAAGCAGCCTTAATTTTCAAATGAGCAGCAATATAATACAAGAAGGGAATCTTCGTCTCCTACATGTATAATCCTGGTGTCCACATCTCAACAATATGAATGTGAAATAGGCTATTTGCAAATAACACATATTCATCACATAATCAATATAGCTTAGCTGCCTTCTTGCAGACTCTGGCCTTGACATTTCACATGCAAGGAACTGACACTACACACAATGTATGCTGTTGGAATCTTCCCAGTTTTTTTTTTTTTTAAACCATTTTGCATTTATTCAGGCTTTGAACAGTGAATTTTTTTGACTGATGCTTAGTAAGAGTTTAACTGGCCAACACTTCCTGAGTGAAGACTGGCTTACAGCAGCACATAGCAGGTACCATCTGTTCTCAGAGATGCCCTTCTAGCGACCAAAGTTCTTGAAGTGTTTGTTGACTGTCTAGCTCTGCTAGGTATCTATCTGCTTCATATGGGAGCCCAAAACAAAGCAATCATTAGATAGCAATTAATCAGGGATGTTAAGTGTAAAAGGAGTAAACCTGAAAAGATATAGGACTGATTAAGACCATTTAAACAAAATATATCTTCCTTAACCAATCTACTTTGAAAGAGTGGGCTGTGTTACTGTGACTTCTAGTGCATAAGCATGGCACTAACCCTCCAAAGCATCATTTGTAGTGCTGACACCATCCAGATGCTGCAATAGCAGAAGTAGACTCAACAATGAATGTGACCAATAATTTGGGAGTTGTACTGAATATAAACATCCTCTTCTATATTACCCCCATGCAGATTTTGCACAAAATCAGGCAGAGCTAAATATCACTTCAGTTTTAAACACTCCTAAGTCTAGGGCTCTTCTTAGTGTGTCTTTTCTCCAGTAGCAATAAATATTATAGAAATAGCATGCTGAAGAGGAATAGAGCACGGTTTTTGTATGCTAAAAATACTAGCTGATAACATAAATGTATTTTGTTAAGAGCATGTATCCAATAATTCCTTACATGGTATATAGATTTAGTATAGGAAAACTGGTGACATCAATAGAGGAATGCAAACTTTGACCTTCAGCTAGACAGTGATTGGCATCGACTGTAATTCTTCATGAGATTTCATATAATCAACATGCTGATGTGTGTGGAGAGAGTACATAATCAGCTTTTGATCAGAAACCACTTTGCATGAGAAAATAATCCAGCACTGGCATTCAAAATTATATGGACTGTGGCAATTTTACCTGGAAACTAAAGTTATGGGGAAAATATCAAAGGGTAGTTGGAAAATTATTTTATCGAAATTTGTATAAAATAATATATCATACAATTTTTATACAGTTCAGACTGAGAAGGGATCAGAGAATTAATCAGCTGGTTTGGTCCATGGATGTTAGTATCTTAGCTAGTTAGTATCTTAGTTAGTATCTTAGTTAGTATCTTCATCTGCTCAACAAGCAGGAGTTACCAATCAATACTTTCTTGTGCTCAGAATAGCTCCAAACACTGTACAACTTACTCACAGCTCTGATCATGCATGTGCCTATGTGTATTTTAATAAAAACCTCACTTAGTGCCCTTGTACAAGGTGACCACAGAATGTATCCACCTTTTTTTCCCTCTCTAATATGAAAAGAAATATAACTTGCCTCATGTTAAAAAGACTCCTAAACAAACAGATTTTCTTAGAGAATAAAATTGAAGTGGGACCTAATTTCAGTATAAACTTACAGTAGCCCCTTTTCCAACCCTGAACCAAACACCATCATATTCCCTAACTGGAGCTCCAAAAAGATGACTGGAAAAGCAACATATCTTCTCAGTTGATCTGCAGATCGAATACAGTGATACTGTTCTTGTGCTGGCTCTCCCCATTTGGAGAGGCTAGTATTCATAGCAGGCACATTTGTAGAAGTTTCTAAATATATACCCTGGGCTTATAACTAAAACACAGATACAACTATATGAATATAATTGTTTGGATAAGAATTTTTGTGCTGAATGTATAAACAGAAGCAACTTACAAGACATTGTGGCATTGTGCACCTTTGCAGTGAAAAATAGTACAATATTTTACCTTTCTTGGTTATATACACACACACGTATCGGGAAGGAGGTCATTTCTGCCGGCCCCTTTTTAAATTATTCATTGTTGCACATACACGAATTTTTAGTATTATAAAAGGTCACCCCTCTTCTGATTCTGCAATTGTTTCTTGTGGAGTAAAGAAGTACCCCATGAATATGCAGGCGCACACCCCTGTAACACTTCAGTCACTGTGCATTAATGTGTGTTCTCTGTATATTTCAAAGTCAAACAAATAATACCTGTCATGAACATGAATTTCTAATATCTTCTATATTTCATTTTAAATGAAATGTCAGAATGATGGAAAATATTTTCCAGAAAGTTTGCAAAGGGCAGTGTCTAGTAAAAAGCTGCAATATGTAATTCTGCACTGGTGCAAAACATCATTAAAGGGACACTTTCACAGCTTAAATCAGATTTTTAAAATCATTATTTTACTTACCTTTGTTATTTCTGATATACTGTGAACTTGGAACAGAAATCTGTTCGCAATCCTGATTTGTCATTCTCCAGTTACATAGCCAATGAGATTTCCCTGCAGCTGAGAAAATGGATGCCAATCTATTCCTTTTCCCTTGTTATGCAGTATCACGTTGACATAGTATTTACAATATACATTGAGCTGGACCCAAGTTTGGATGGGTGGTGTTTGCAGAAGATTCATTTTCCTGGCTCCATCGTCTGGCATGTATAAAGGTGCTTTTATACATTTATTCACTATTATTCAGTTAAGCTTTTTAAGCACCAAGGAAGCTCCAACCAGCTTATTTAAGAATTCCAGAGCTGCCTTTTGCATTAATAAACCAGGCCCAGCAGCTCTCCCTAGCTGTCCTCAGCTCCTTGACCCAACATCCCTTTCTCCTGTCCTTGGCAGTCAGTTCTCCTTCCCTTATAGCATTCTGGTTGTATTTTTTACAGTCAGTCAACAGCCTGCTTCTCTTCCCTGTCACATATGCAGCAGGTTCTGACTCAAGGAGGCTACATAACTATTCCATGCACTCAATTCCTTACTGAATGGGCCAGACATACAGCTCTTCCCAATTTTTCTCCCAGGCTGCAGCAATCCTGTTTTCCCATCTTCTACTTCTTTCTCTTCAAGCTGTCCAACCCATCTCTCCACCAAGAGGCATGTCCACTCACTTAGCCTGCACCCTCACTCCACCCTGGATTTCTTATCTCACTTTCTCACTTCCCACAAGCCTGAAGAACTTCCTACCTTTCTCTCAGCACCTCTCCTTTCTCACCATGCCCATTTTCCTGTAGAAATTTACATCTTTATAAGTCAGGACTGGGACTTGTAACTATGGTCACTCTTAAATATTTTGTTTTTAATTCAGGTGGGTGAGGGAACACTTTGTAAGCAAGGGAAATTTTCTCAAATGCAATCTTTCCAAAACCTTAATTTCTTGATTCACAAGAAAATCAAAATCCAGCCTGAGACCTAGCAACCTAGTGACAACCTACTTCAATCATTTCTTTCCCAATTATAGCAAGGCAATTACACTCAAGAGCAGTAGGACAACTCCTAGACCAGCATCCTCTTCCTTCAATAGCAATACAGGTCTTCTAGAGTAAACAACTCTACTTGTAGCCTTCTCCTCCTGGAAATTGAGGAGATAGGATTTTTCTAAGGTTCTTTTTAGGGGATACAGAATCATACCTTACTTTAGATGGAAGGGAAACTCTGAAAATAACATGGTCCAACATCCAGCTGAAAGCAGGGCCTATTTCAAAGTTATATTAGGTTGCCCAGGGCCTTGTCCCATCGATTTTTTAAAATCTTCTAGGATTGAAATTTTATGATCTGTTGGAGAAGTTTCATATCTGAACTGAAAAGTAGGCTTGCTGAAACATGGGAGAAACATATCCTCTCTTTGTATGAAACAAAACGCTCTTAAGAATTTAACACGTCATATGCCATCAGCAGAGTTAGTGAGAAAGTAAATTTTTCACACAGAAAGTGCTAGTATTTGTTAAAAAAAAAAAAGTTCTTTTCTGTGTTTGGCTCAGTACAAAAGCAGACCAAAATTTTAAAAATGCTTCCTACAGTATGTGCCACCTGTCTTTCAAAAATCATTTTTCCTCTCTTCATTCCTCCAGGCAATTTTTTTGTCAGTCCTGGTTATATAGTCAGCCCAGCCTCCCCTTCGGGAGCAGAGCTACTCCGGGCAGCCAGTTGTACCAGGGAATGCTCTAGAGATGCACAATGAAGAGAGACCACAAGTGCACAGTTCTTTCTGGTGACTATGAATATGTTCAGCTTGAACAAGCATCAAAAAGGAAGACAGGTGAATATTACTAATAAACCCACTACAGTGCTTTTCTAGTTCTCTTTAAAGTAATCCAACAGTTTGCAAGCAGTTATGCCTCCTCAAAGACAAGTCCAGGCATAAGCTCTCCGCATCAAATGGTACACTATCTTCCCCCTCAGAGGAGCAGTTCCTGATTGAAATCTGTAGACTTGAACTTTTGAAGGTACCGTTTAACAGCAACTCTGCTAAGGTTATAATAAATGCCTGGTTAATAAAGCGCTGCTGTGCCTGGCTACACGTAGCCAAATCAATCCTTTTTAAAAATACATTTGGTGAAGCAAGTCACATTTCCTTCGTTTTATTCGTATAGAGATATACTATCTTAAATATCAAATCCTTTTGCTTGCAACCCGTCAAGCATTTTCAAAATATTAGGGTCTCAAAGGTTGCTCCAACTAGAAATATATGATCATACATAAGATGCTTCTCTTGCTTACTAAGAGCTTACCCAAGACTTTATGTTCCTGAACATACTACGAACCAGAGAGCAATACAATTTCTTTACTCATTGCTCTAAGCCTCTCGGCAGCCTGCAACCCGCTAAGATGCTAGCTCCCGCTCAGTTTTTTTCCACAACTGCTCTGCAAATGCTTTTCTAACCATACAAAATGACTCCTTCATAGGCATGTTTCAGTGCTTCTTCCTCCCTCGATTTATCAACTGGCAAAGCCCCCTCTTCACCCAAGCAACGATACCTGAATCCTTCAGCTCCAAACCAAAATACTGCTATGTCACATAGTATAGATTCCAGAACAAGCCAACATAGCACTTTTTCTGCAGGTGAGGGCTCTCACCGAATTTCTTTTATTTCTCATAAAGGAACTTAAACTGTGCTGGGGAGAGGAATAGGTGTGCTTGTTTTGGGGATTGCGTTTCTTCAAAATGAACGTCACATCCGTCGGTTTCATCTCTCAGCTTGCGTACTGGATAGGTTTGTGCACTGTACCAGGGAATCTTTACTAACCCAGTAAGTTCATCTTCGACTAGATTAGCTATGATCATAGACAAGAGGAAAGGACAAGTCATTAAGCCAAGTGACATAATTTTATCATTAGCTAAGGAATACAGGAGAGAGCACCTTTTTTTTTTTTTTAAATGTTGGCACAGTCTCAATTTCTTTCAACATTAATATTTCAGACTTGTGATCCATCCACACACAGTCCACAAAGATGAAAAGATGAATCTTACCAAAAAAAAGAAAGCATTGATTTTCAGGCAGCAAATGAATCTCTAATGTCCATACTACCTACACTGTGATCTCTGGGAGATAAATTATTAATGTGAGTGTATGAACATCATTTTGTTGTGATTAGATTTCACTTAAATTTTAATTTAAAAAAAGTCACCGGGGATCAAAGAAGCAGTCACATAAGATAAGTGAGTCAGTCAAAGTTTTATTTTTCATGCTTGTGTGCTGAGATTATCTGGAATCTTATCATTCATGCAGCAAATTACCAAGAACTACATTGAAAATGTGTATAGCCATTTTCATTTTTGGAAGATTCAAGACTATAAATAATTAAATGGGTGAGACATCTGTTATTTATGAGCTGAAATGACAGTTTTAATTTAGTTCTTCATTTAGCTGAGCCTGACGTATTGAGACCAAGTAAAAGAAAACATAGGAAATATTTTTAAATGACATCCAACAGAGCTTAGACCTTCCAAGGGTGCATATCAAACACTGGTTATTTTTGTTTTCCTTTAAGGCCCATCAGAAAACACTCTTCATTCATGACCTAGTATTACATGTCCACGTGGATTCTGATGACAAGCTAGAACAACCACAGTAGCCTCACAAAATAAATCAGCCATGTTACTTCTTCACAAAAGTTCTGAAGAGACAAACGGTTTATTTTGCACATGGATGCCACTCAGATGTATTGCTCAAAAACCACAGCACTGTCATGAAGTAAATATTGTTTCCCATACTTTTCCCATTCTCTCTCCAGACCTACTCCTAGCATTTCTTTACTTATCAAAAAGATTACACTGATCTTTTTCATTGAACGTATGACGTTCATACAGACTTACTTTCTTCCAGGGCAAATAGGAAGTTGATTTATCACCAGGAAGAAGTGAACATAACACAGTAATGCATATACAGGTCCCCATTTGACTGCTGTTGTTGGGAGTGGAAATATTCCCTGAAAATAAGCTACACTGAAAACTGTGTAACAAGGTGCTGGTTGAGTCAGATAAAAAGAAAAAGGTTAGTTGAACCAAAAGTATGCTCATCTCTATCATGCCAATTTGCCAGCTGAAATCTTTGTTTTCGTGGAGAGGTTGGGGTTTTTTCAATTTATTTTTCTCTCTCTCTCTCTTTTTTTTTTTTTTTTTAAACTTCTATGTACCACAAAATAATCCCTCAGGAATAGGCCTTTGAAGCTTCTCCCTCGTTATTGATTGTTGAAACTACTTAACATCTCTTATGTCTCCTAACTCTGAAGGAAAACGGATTAGGCCCAGATTATAGATTTATTGTCTAAAGTAGACATTTGCAGATGCATGAAAATTTGAATTATACAAATGTAATTTCTTAAAGGAGAACATGTGAAATAACACCAAGAGTTAACTCAATGCTTTAGAATTCAGCATTGCTTTGCTGTCAATTTCATTGGTAATAACTGAATTTCCACAAGAAAAATGTGTGTTTACTTGAAGTTGTATTCTTGGAATTGGCTTCCAAGATGTTTCTGAATTTTTTTTTCTGCAGCCGTTATTATCTTGTATGAACGCACACCAAAAGATGACAAATTGCCACAGAAGCTCCAGAAAGTCAGATTTCACAGCTGTAATATTTGAAAAACAAAAAAATAACTACATCAGGTTGCAAAGAATTCAAAAAAAAGGAAGGGAGGGAATGGAATAAATTCTTTAATATAAACAAAACTTCAAGTGCATGTAAAAGTAGGTTTACTAGATCACTGATGCCAACAGAGACTAATTTCTTTTATCCTTACAGAACTCCTAATGGATGAGTGACTAAGCAATTTAGTTTTGACTAATAGAAACCCTACACCACTTTTTCTATAACTCATTTTTCCCAAATCAACCTAAATTCTCTTTGCTACCGCTTAAGCCCATTTCACCTCCCTGAGAATAAATGATGTCCACTCCCTTTATGGTGTTCCTTTAAGTCTACAGGCATAATAAGCCAGTCTCCTTGCACAGTTGTCTTGTACAGTGAAAATGGCAAGCTCTTCTAACGTTTATTCCTGGGTGTTATTTTACGATTTTTAACACGTTTTTAATTCCTTTTCAAATTCAGTCAAATCATACCAGTCTGTCATCTCTAAACTTAGATGCTACTTCAGTTAAAGTCCAGTCCACGCTGAACAGAGCAAGATAAGTACAAAACCAAGATATCATTACTGCTTGAACTAGCAATATAAGAATTCCCATTTTTTCCTGAAATCATGCTGCTCTTCATAGAATGTGCGCCAGAGAAATACTGATGTCACATATACAAACACATGGTCTGTGTTGGGAGATGCAAATAGACTAAAATTTTCAGCATTAGTCTTTAATGGACTCAGGTAAACAAAAAAGTACTGATTAGAACTAGTAACTTTAAGTTTAAAAAAAAAAAACCAAAAACACACACACACACACAAACGTAGCCTCTATCATCTTCCAGAAAATAACTCCTTTTTTACATCTATCTACACAGAAGACTAAAAGGTGATGTAGGATCCATTTCAGAACATGGATTACAAAATGAAGACTCCATTTTTGTGATTGCAATTATTTATATAAATCCTGGCTGCAAATAGCATATGGCCCTCAAGGCCCACAGGCCCAGAACTCAGAACTCCTAAACTAAAGAAAAAAGATGCAATTATTATAATTAATTTCAGGTCAAGTTTACCTTGGAATTGGCTATTGCAGTTCTCCATTTGTGAAAGCCAGATTCACAGCCTGAGGGGACCACAGGTGAGGAAGAGAAAAAAACCCTCTAAGATGGAAGGTTTCCAATAAAGAGAGAGGAATGTAATTCTTCACAAACTGAGGAGATCAGGCCTAGACTCCCAGGTGATCAACCTGGAACAGAACTGCTTTTCAGAGGTGATAGCATACCCAGCTTTCACTGAAATCAATGGGAGTCATCATTGCTCTGTCTCTGAAAACCACTGCTGTGAGAGGAAAAAGTTGATGACGTGAAATCCAGTGATATAAGAGTGCAATGGAAAAAGTTCCTAGAAGAAGGTCTAAGTCCACAGAGACACAAGGTTTGTAATAACAGGCTGTCTTTTATTAGATCAGTTATAAGAGACAGACACAAAGTGAAAACATACCAGCTGATCTAATAAGAGACATTATCTGTCCCTATTAACACTGCATTTCTTAAGTCCTAGCCCATCATTGACATAACACTACTACTATGTCTAGAATCTACAGTACCTTTTTTTTTTTTTTTTTTAATCCACTAGTTCCACAGAGGACCAACTACATATTCAAAATCTCAGGGAGCATATACCTCCCAGTGTTTCATAACTGTAACGCTTATTTTTGGTTAAGCATAGAAGATTATCAATGTCTTAACTTTTTCCTTCACCCACTGCAATGCAAGGCGGGGGGGGGGGGGGCCTTTTCAAAAGCTTGTATGTTTCAAACCCTTTCTCTTAAGCAAGAAAAAGCAATATAAAGTAATTCTGGCCTTTTATTCCTGTAGAAGAAAGGAGTCTTCTTCCTCACTTTATTTTCTTGTTCATTGGCCATTGCATTCTTATTTAGTAGGATAAAAGGAGCATATTTTTTCCATATACAAAATAAAAAACTGAAGTGAAAATGAAGAAAAAAGATAATTTATACTTTTCGTACTGGAAGATGAGCTTGAGCGTAAAAAAGAAAAAAAACCGATAACTCAATATATAAACAGTTACCTTTCCCCCTACCAAATACGCGTAATTTCAGATATTTAATAAAGTGGGGTCTGGGAGAAGCCAACAGGTGTTGAAGAGCATTCAGGCTAAGGCCACCTACTGTAGCTGTCAAGAATACTAAAAGAAATTAGGGGTGTACTAGAGGATGAACACAGCTGAAAGCCAGAGAACTTACAGGGCGTCAGGAAAAAAATTAAACAGTACTAATCACTGAGTCAAAATTAAAAGCTGTAGGTAAGCACCGCTGAGATGCCCACCCCATGAGTTTAATAATTTCTGGCCGCAGCAGTGAGTTTCCAAAGCTGCAGCCTGATGCAAACTCGGCCACATACATCCTCCAGCTTGATAAAGGTGCTTGAGTTTATTTCAAATCCATCACCCTTTTTTTTTTTTTTTTTAAATGGTCAGAGTAAACTAATATTTGCCCTGAAAATAACTAATAAAAGACAAGAACAAGAACAGGACAGCATAGAAAAGTGTTACAAGGTAGTATTTAGAGCATCTGGAAATCAGAAGTCAACTGCGTGGCTCTGAGTGGAAAAAGGAAACAGCTGCTCGAAACACACAGCATGTGGGAGCCATTTCAGGAGAGGAGCTGTGGACTGCCTGACCTAGAGAAACACACTGCATCTGGAAAACACTTTCTTTATAGCTTTATTATTTGGAATGCAGACTCATTTGAAAGTAGGAAATAGTGAATGCCTATTAATATATTAATGAAGTACAATTTTATATTTGTGAGACAAATTTCACCATTAAACTTTAAAAGCAGTATAGACTAGGCCCAGAAACTACATACGATGCAATCAACAACATTGCTTCTCATAGTCTTGAAGCAAAAAAAGGAAACATATGCAAGTGTTCTGAGCCAATAAAAATCATTACTTGTGCAGACTGAAGCTCAGAGCTTGGTAGTAAGAAGCTGCTAGTGTGGTTTTTGTTTTTGGTTTTTTTTTTTTTTTTCCTTCTTCAAAAACTAGGCCACCTCGATGCATCCTTTTTTGGACACGACTCAGTGCTTGTCTGTAAGAGGCAGAGAAACATTTGACAGGTTGATGGACACACTGGAAAAGTTTGCCTTGCCAGTCAGCAACTCAGTGGCCTTTGGTTCACTCCATGCTTCAGCAGCATGGGGCAAGGTTTGGGGGGGGGTGGGGAGAGAGGCTGTTTTGTCAAGGTGCAGAACAGTGCATCTAAACATAGTTAACACTGCTTTTGCCACCTGGCAGACTTCTTCAGCAAGTCTTAGGGAAAAGCACTGCTGGCACTGATTAAAGGACAGCGAGGTAATATTTATTGTCATTTAATAGCCATTTTGCAAAGGACAGCAACTGATCAAAAGGTTTTGAGGCTTACTGACCTCAACTGAATACGACCATCACCAGACATATATAAAATGGTAAAAACATTCTATCACCCCAGAATACAGAGACTGTAAAACATGATGTAAAACAAAGGGAAAGGCAGAGAGGTATAGCATTCAGCATCTGAAGAAGTGCCTTCAGTTTATTACTAGACTGAACAAGGTCTATGCCATATGTTGCAGAGAGATCCACAGAGGATCTCCAGAGGATCTCTTCCCTCATTTGACTACCACGCTCTGCTAGCAGCAGAGGTTTTGGCCAGTATAGAAAACTGCCAGATTAAAAACCAGGTACTCTATTAAGATATTTTGCCAAAACTAAGGAGAATCCCAGGACATCTCTTCCCTCATCTTAAGTCATTTACAACACGACCTGTTTCTACAGAGACCAGTTAGAGAGGATAAATCTATCCAGAAGGGTTCACATAATAGGTTAAGTTCTTGAAGAAATGCCTGGATTTGGTCCTGACCCCAAAACCACTTCTGACAACATTTTCTACTCAAATGACTGTTCAAGATGAATGAAAGGTTTTAATGCTTACTCTGGAAACCCGCTTTCTCACAAATACATTAATTCTATAACAATTTAAGTAGCATTAGCAAGTTTAAAGCAGACCAGTGGAATACTCCACTGTTATAATTAACACTGTTCTCATACTAGAAATGAGGGAAGAGTATGTTAAAAATCATAACGTTAATCAACCCTTCACTTGCATTCTTTCCAATGTACCATCATCAGAAGAGCTCGATACTAAAATGTGACAGGTCAGACCTTCAAAGTCAAAGGATTATGAATTCTGTAGCTAAATTATTGGTAAAGCAACTCCAGCAGACTGCAGAGTACTTATTTTCTCCACTTCAGTGCTACAGAAAGAGTTGATAAAAACTTGCCTTTTTTGCTTCCCAGCAGAAAGAGTCAAAACTGAAGTATTTCCCATAGCATTTCGGAAAAGTAAGATGCCATTTCAGAAAGAAAAAAAAAGTCCAAAGTGTAACTTGGAAACATTCTTGTCTGAAAAATAGTTATGTCTTATAATATTTCTAGAATATTGCAAGCTAACACAAAGGTTTTGAAGACAGCTGTGCCTCTAGCTCAGAGGGCTCAGTTTCTATTTCTAAATCAGGTGTCAGAATATCGAGCTCTTGCATTACAAATACAAACATGAGATCTTGATCTTAATTACAGCATGTCTCAGTGAGCGCTAAACTGTGGCCATCATTAAAGATTTTTTAAAGAGAATTAAAAAAATACACCAGCTTGCCTGTTTTTCTGACAGGAAGCATCAGTAGTAGGACATAGCGTATCACAATTCAGTACAATAAGGATTATGGTCTCCTGTGCCAATAGTATTGACATCTTACAAAATCATGGAAAAATAAAGTTAAATAAATGTTCAGGTTTTTTAAAGGAACAAAATTTAATTTTTTAAATGAAAGTATTGAAGGGGGAGGGAATTAACAGGGGTGTTTCTTTGACAGTGGTTTGATTTCATGACAAAAAATATATTTGAATTGGTAATGCAATTGTGCTTAAAACGAAATTCTAAGACAGGTGCTTTCTTTGTCCACTGATAAAGTATCCTCAAGAGTTAAAATCATAAATAGTCCGTTGGATAAGCAGATGACTGCCTTTCTAATCCACCTACACAACAGAAAGAACAAACTGTTTCCCATTCTATATCAATGTTTCAATGTGGGAAAAACAAGCTGTTAGTTTTGTTAGCTTTGCTTTTTAACTACTATAGCAGAAAGAAAGAAGACACAGGTCTATAAATTTTGAAAGAAGAAGCATCCCTGCACACATAACGCATGTGTCACCACAGTTTAAGTACACATGTAACTATTTTCAAGCTACTAAGTGAAATTGTGCATTCTCCTCCCACTTGCATAATAGCCGACCAGAATTAATTGAAACCTTCCTCAAAATTTTGGAACCGAGACTAATGATGGCAGTCTTGAGACAGCAGAATTTTTCACATATGTATGAGTTAGTGGGGAGAAGAGGGCTATAATGAAAGCTAGTTTGCAACATTAACTGGAATGTTTGCTGGTGCAGATATACCAGAAATCATCAACATATATCTTCGCCTAGGTAGGCTACAAATACAACTTACATGGCAAAAAGGGAAATTTTTCACTGGATTTTCCACAAGGACAAGGTGCACTATCTCAAAAGCTTGCTGTGAAAGAGGGGGGCAAAACAAAACAAAACAAAACATTGATTTCTACAAGCCACTTCCTTCAGTTCCCTGAAGCAGGGAAAACTACGTCTAGAAGTACAATAAAAAGTCAAGGGCACATCTTGAACAAATAAAAACTATGTTGGTATTTCTCATGTCTCATGTGAGTTGTCCCAATAGTTGTTCAGGCATGAAATAAAAGGTTTTGTTGACCATGGTAACAAGTAGTGGCAATTCAATGTAGTGTAACAACAATTTCTGTATCATTCATCAGTTTATACAGATATTTACACTTATATATGGGGAAAAGATATATTTGATATAAAGAAGACCTAGCTCTGAAATATTCAGTAGTCTGTAAGCTAAGGGGCAATGACATTCAAGAAACTGTAATATGTCCCGGGGCATTAGTGTGTATTTGCTCTTTATGGGAGATGCAGGAGGGCTAGATGCAGTAACGGATGTATGCAAGTTCGAAAGCCAGATTTTGGCTTAACACATAACCCTAGAATAGCCTAAGAGCCTTCCTGTTTTGCTTAACAATATTATCCTCTGTGCCAAAGCTGGGACACAGGAGGGACACCCAGATATTTATCTCCTGCCTAAGCCCTTTTTGAAACATGGAAATGAAGTGTCCTTTTTTGTTAGAGAACCACCAAATAAGCAAATTTAAACAGCAATGGCTGTTGATATGATTTTATTTTTTGTTTTTTTGACAGAAGTGCAGGTTCTAGACACGATTTATGTACATAACAACACAGCCTAATACTTGCAAACATAAATGCAGCATCTTTGAGCAGGTTCTCAAACAGACCCAAGAAATCCAGATCATGAGCTCTATTGCCTGAGCTAAAAAGCACAAAGCCAGGAGACAGAAGGTGATCAGAACTTTGACACAAATTCAGTCCTAGCCAGCAAGGATGGGCACGGGTCTCGAAATTTTCAAGAATGGCATTGAGGCAAAACAAGTATTTTCCCCACTTCCCCTGCACCCAAGTCCCCTATATTGATTTTGATTTACTTTAAATAAATTTGAATATCTATAGCATAATTAGGTGAATAAAAGTGTTAAGAAACCTAGGCATTCCTTAGATATTTCATTTAAGCACAAAACCTGTTTCATTGTCTACAAATACACCACACACACAAACATCTGTCATCCTCAAGCTCCTTTCTTACACTGAGAATACTATTTAGAGGTATATTTCTGTAGTGCAGGGATGCTCATTTGCCTATTAAGTTAATCAGTAGTATTTGTTCCCTCTATATGTGTTTTTGAAAAATTCTTTTAATCCAGCCTTTCTTTTCAGGATGGCAGGCAAGACTGGAGGCAAAACAAAACTAACTCTGATTGCACAGAGCTACAAAGTTGCATGACTCAGCACTACACAAAGTAACAATCAACCATGGAAAAGCACCAAGTGCTCCGTAATACCTGATGAGGCTCACTTTTTCACTTGCAAAGCTGAGTTTCTGGGAAATTTCTAACAAACTCGTAGCAGTGAGGAACAGGAAGCTAAAGGAATGCTGGTATCAGATAGACATCCAGTCTTGAGCTGATCCTAGCAATATTTCTACGTAGCACAGCGCTGCTCTGTGAGAAAATATTTGTCCAGTACTGCACTCAAGCTAACAAGTCACTGCAAAAGTAGCCTGCTGGACACCAGCCAGAGATTCTATCTTAAAGAGTATAAAAAAGCCAGCCAAAGTCCTTGTATCCCTGGCATAACGGCAGCCTATGCTAAACTACTGCACCACCTAGAATTTCTGTCACAATATGGCCTTCCTCTTTTCGTACACCTGATCAGACAGGGTTTCTACAAGGAAAAATTTTAGTACAACCAGCTGGGTTTAGCTTGGTTCCTTAGATATAGCCACAGAGCAACGTGGAGGAAACCAAAACTGCTTTAAGCTGCCATAGCTATATAGTGGGTGCTACTGATCATACACAGCTGGCAACAGATTGGTTAATGTAATTTAAGGGAACTGGGCCTACAATGTCACACTGTAATTCTACCCAGATTGTAAACTCCTCAGGGCATCAGACGAGTTTTCCCTTGTGTTTATACAAAAGTTCACACTGGACCCTGACACTGATTTAAGCCTTGCAGTGCTACTGTAGTAGGTGCCAGGAATAACAGTTAGTTAAAGATGTATCAGTTTTAAAAGAGATTTTAAACAAATGCTCTCTCCAGGATATTTTTGCCTTCCTGCCTTTGATGAAAAAAAGGAAAAGAAACCAACCATGTTTATTTCATGTATTAAACCTAACAAGGGAAGGGGGGCAGAGGAAAGGGTGCATGTGTTATGATTTTTTAAAAAAACAAAGGCATAATAGATTGGATGCAGATCATAAGCCTGCCTAGGTGGAAATGGGGATATACTGCACCGACTACATAAGGAATAGCTGCCTACGTTTAAAATCTTCCAATAACACAGACACATATCACAACTGAGCTCCCAGAGCAATCTTCTACAGATCTGGGTGCGTATGATATGTGAAAACATAGAGCAAAGTTTCTCCACAGAGTGGCCTGTCTCCACACTGCATGGGTCAGCCTGCCCTAGTCCCAAGATCCATGACCTTACACAGCTCCTGTGGTACGCAAGGCTGCAAATCATTACAGCTTAATAGAGCTCTAATAGAAGGATCAGCTTCTTGCTTTGCTCCATGCATCTCTGGAGAGAGCAAACTGACATCCAAAAGAACAGCAATCAACACATACCTTACAAGAGTGATGTTCATAAATTATAGATGAACGTTTATTTAAGTAGCTTCAACCAGCTAAGCTAGCCCTTCAGATGCACTTGAAACGGAGATCTGGTTATATGAAAATTGGTTTGTGGTAGATGATAGCACAGGGAACATTTTTCAACAGTAGCAGGTCTTAGTATGAACTCTTGTCTTAGGTAAAAAGACCCACTGCTTCAGAGAGACAACAACCTAAGACTAAAAATAGCAATAAACTACCAGATGCCTCCCACTTTCCCTAGGTCCAGGTCCTTTATACTGACTATAGTTTACCTTGAGCTACTTGATTGTCTTCAACAAAGTGTTCTTTGCTTAGAAATTCTGCCCCATTTGTTGCATGATTCTTACTTCCACATTTCTGTTTTTTGATTGTTTTGATTATCCTTCAGGTCAAGAAGCGCTAAATACACTATCACCGATATTATTTGTAAGTTGGCCATCCCTTTGGTCAAGGCCCTGAGCTAAATAAAGGCACATATTACCATTCTGATCTTGCTCCAGAATATTTCCTCCTGGAACAGTTCCTCAGCCTGTCTCTGGTTTCTAGCAGCTTTATACTAATTCACACTAGTCAAGCACCCAAGCTAAGAACTCCATACAAACACAAGAGAAAAATCAAAACTACAAGAGACCCATTCTTTCCATGGCGCCAATGAGAAATCAGCTGAAACCCTGACAAGTCCATGAGCAAACATCCCCTTTTCCACCTTCTTTTTTCATCTCTTTCTCACGTTTTCCCTTCCACTTATCACTTGTTTCTCCTCTATTCTTTCAGCTCTAAGTGAGGGATGAGGCAAAGGGCAAACCCTAACTGAATTCAAAGATTCAAAGGTATTCCCCCTCAGCAGAACAATTACATAACACAAGTACGTAACTAGACACCCTCAAAAATAGGAAACTACAGAAGTTTATTTTGCAATAATTGCCAAGGCATAAGATATTATTCCAGAGACAGTCCTGTCTAACCCATAATAGCTAGCTACTTCAAAAATACATTAGTGTAGCTTTATCTTGTCACATGCATTCCAAGGTGTGGACAATTTCACATGGTAAGTAGTGTATTAGATAATAGTGATCAGATCTAATTTGTTCACTAACAGAAATTGTTAGGCCAGTGAAGGAAATACCAAAGAACAGTTCCTTTTCTGTTAAACTTCTCTCACATATATATTATACTCGCAGCTTCTGAGCCTAGTATGAAGAAACTGCAGAAAGAAACGATGTGAAGAGGGAATCCAGCACACGCCAGATGAGGGATATTTGCAAGAGTAACTGATGCAGAACATCTTGTACTAGCAAACATTTTTATCACTGGGATCATGCCCAGGTCTTCTGCTCATTAACTTAATTCTTTTCTTGAGGAATACAACATAATAGCCTACCCCTAACATAGCTTTTATAGTCAAAATGACTTTGTTCATACCTTAATATCTCTCAAGTTTTACTATCTATTCAGCCAAATGCATGAATGAAATATCCCATTAAAATCTGGATCAAGCAATTCTATTTAACAATTGTACTTCCTTTAGTTTAAAACCTTTTGCTTGGTTTGAATTTCTTTTACCTAAAGGAAGGTTGCTCTGCTCACAACAGCAATGAAAACAAGAACTCGTGGGCACAAGACTTTGTCCTCTTCCAAAGCATTACCCCACACAGGTGGCAAAAAGCAGCTAGAAATGTGCTGAAACAATCCCCTCAAGCTCCAGCATTCCTGCAGCATATAGGAAATCCTTCACTGAGGCAGAGCTAATTCAGGCATAGCCAGCACAAGTAGTAACTTCATAAATACCTAGAGCGCACTTTCTGCAGCAGCCTACAGCCTGACAACAAGTGCAGAATTAGTCCAAGAAGCTGGTTAAATAGCATGTAGCTCACCTTAAGCTCAGTGCTGCCACATATCTGTATCCAAGTCAATTCACATAAGCTAGTGTAAGCTGCACTCACTGCAGTTGTATGCAAATCCAAAACAATTTTGATAATGAATATCCACAAATAAATAAGAGCAGCCCAGAAAGTGTTTATAACGGATCCAGATTAGCCCATGGCACAAGCTCCTTCCAGCCTGTATTTAGCCCTGCCTAGACTATCACTCAGTCAGTACATAAGATTAGAGGATGAGGTCTGATATTTTAATTCCTACTATATGGAATGAAGTAATATGGACTTCAAGGGGTCCTGTAGCCCAACATGAGCCTACTGCTTTCATGCAGGCCATGGCCCTCCCCAGAGGGAGCTGGGGAAGAGTCTGTTCCACCTAACAACACTGCACAGGCCACCAAATGCCTCCTCTTGCACCAGACTGTCATCTGAGGGGGCTGGCGTGGCAACTTCTGTCTAACTGCATTGGCCACAGGAACAGTTCACACTTTGCCACCCTGCAGCCCTCCCTTCACTTTCCCACTGAGAGTGCAGGAACGGGAAATTAGTAGAGGGGAAACTGTTGCTGGGAATAAATACAGAATTACTAGATAACAGGTTTTTATAAAAGGAGGTGCCTGTGGGTGCATTTCATTGTTGCAGTATGTGAAATCAGTTATATAGTTACGCAAATAGAAGGAAGGCACAAAGCATTAATAAGCACATCGAAATTCCCTTGAACTGAGGTGAGAGGATTGCACTGCCAACTGGCAGCCAGATAGCCTGGCAGTGTCAAAGATCTTTTGTCTCCAAGTAAGAGAGAAAGCATGGGTTGACTCCAACACCTCTCGAGTGGTTAACTCATGTGACTGGTGTACGTTTGGTTAAATGCTCGTTATGCTTTTTTAGCCAAGACTTCAAAACGCAAGTGACAGGTACTGTAACTCACAGCAGACAAAGGTGAAAAGCATGTACTAAACAGCTAAATAACCTAAGAATATTATAGGTTAAACTGTAACATAGATTTAGATTATGTTTGATTTCTACTGTACTGTACAGGTTGAGCACACTAATCTTAAGATTTTGCACACTCTTTACATTGGGTTCTTACCTAAAGATAACTCCCTGTCACTCATTTTTATTTTTTTCAGTACTAAAATTAAGTAAAGAAGAAGAGAGGAATTGTTTTTACTTAAAATTAAAATGCTTGACGCAATCTATTTTATTAAGATGATTTTTAACCCTTAAAGCTAGACTTTCAAGAAGCATTAAAATATTTGATAAAACAAAAGAGCAAAAAGAAAATATTTGCTTTAAAAATACAGATAACTACATAAAATAAAGGCACATACAGATGCTAAATGGAATGAAATCAGAGTTTAATCAGTCTACAGTCTGTACGACTCTAGGCAGAAATACCTGCAAGATGTACTATATCGTGCATGAAAGAAGCAGCAAAATCAAAAGCATAAAAGCAGACATGCAAAATGAACAACCGCAACATCTATAGCTGCGGCTGTTTCCAGATCCACAGCTGTAAATTTGGATAGAGCAATCTATTAGTAACACTAAAGAAATGAACTAAATCATAATACTGTAATCATAACAGTAGGTAGTCATGAGGGTGAACTGGAAGTTCAGAGTAAACCAGGTGATGCCTGTCAAAGAATGGCAAAACCTTCCCATGACCTCAGCATTTCTCACTCACTAGCACACTAGGGTAAGAAAGGGACAACTTAACCACACTTCTACACATAACCAGGTCCTATCGTGAACACTAACATGTTTAGCAGTCAGATGAAGCAGGATTTTATTCTAGCTTAGTGAAGCTGTGCTGTAATGGAGGAAAGAGAGAAAGCATGTGAGATCAAATCATCAACTCAGCAAGCCCTGGCAGAGGTAACTGGGCTTACAGAAAAGCTTAGAGGTCAGAGAAGAGAAGACACAAGTTCAGGCAGGCCTATTTTTATCTCCTTGGAATACTACTAAGGCACTCAGGCCACTTCCACTTCCTGGCAATGCCTACCAAATGTTTAAGATAGCACTAAGCATGCTAGAAAGTGCTGAACAAATACTACATCTCCCCTTTTCTTGCTTCCGTTCCTCCTATTTTTTCTTCCTATTCTCACTGTATTTCACTCTTTTCTCCTTTTCTTTCACTTTCCCTTACAATCCACACTAGTAAGGACTGGTCCTAAAGGGACCTTACTAAAACAGATGCATTTAGACCAAGCTCGACTGTGTGAGGTCTACCTTCTTGCTGAGCAGGCTGAGTGAAATCAGCTTTCGCATTAAACAAAAACTCATTGGAAAACCCAGTTTAAAGTTGATAAAAACTATTTATTAGTCTAGAAAATACTTGTGGCTGAAGAAGGAAAGGAGAGGGAAAAAAAGTCTGAACGGCCTAAGAATGAAGATAGCTATGTCAAATATTTAAATCGACAAAGAGTTTTAGGCAGGAGCCAAAAAAGGTTGAATAAATGAAACAAAATATCATGGCTGACTAAAACAATTTTGTTTCTTTCATCTTTACATTTATCCATTAACAAAAATGCCATTTTTCACAACTGAGCATTGCAAACCACTGTTGCAGCATAAAACAATCCTAAAAGCTTTACTATTGCAATTCATTTATTAATAAAGATGAATTCCCCACACACTGAGGAGGATATCATTGTCATTAGAATTCTGTCAGCTGGCTCATTACATGAAACGGTCCTTTTTGAAATAAGTTGGTAAATATAAGGAATTTTGCTGTCGTACATTGTCCTCCCAGGGGCCTTTGGATGTTGCTGGTGTGGTGCTATACTAGTTTGGCCTAAAAGACATTCATATCTTTCTCTCTCCATTATTTTACTAATTTATTCTTATTTGCATATGATTTCTACCTAAATAGAGTTTTTATTGTTAAGAATCCATTATTTCCTATAATTACCTCAGTAACATCTCTATAGACATGTCACTTCAATTAACGGTTGAAGACCTGGGCCTGGCCCACAGAATCTACCAGCTTGTATCTAGCTACTTCTGGTGAAAGCAAATGCAGCCCAAATCACCACATGCCTCTATTTGTACGTACACGTGGACCTACATTGCTCCTGTTTGACACAGGGCATCATGGGAGTATCACAACCTTGTCTTGATCAAGGGTTACTGAGTAGAACGAGCCATGTCTGACAGGACAACGCAAACAAGACCTCAGCATAATAGGACAACATAACAGGACAACACAAGCAAAAACAGAGTGTAATAAGCCCTGCGAGGAATCCCGGATTAACAAATGAACAGAGAACAATACCTGGAGCTGCTGGAGAGGTGCACAGTTGACATCATCATTGACTGGTCAGTGATGTGCTGACATCTGGCTATAGAAAATTCAGGAGCAGAGAAGGGGGTTGGAATTGGTACGCAAAGATCTGCTACCACGTATTCAAAGTGGTATTGTTCTGCGTCAGTGCTGAGCTGCCACCCGCAGCCTTACACCGAGACCAGTCAGGTCTCCCCTAGGCTTGACTGCACCTACTCATTGAAGTGATAATAGGGGCAGGTCTCAGGTAACCTTGCATGTATGTGTGTATGTTTAAAGCTTTTCCCTGACACAGTCTATCCCTCACTTGGTCCACTTAACAAATAAGTTAAAATAGCAGGGTCATGTTCTTCAGCGTTCCTTTTCCCTTGCGACGGAAGAGAAAGCCAGAGGACTCCTCCCCGTGAGATATGTGATTTAGCCAAGACAACCTGCTGCTGCCACATCAGCATGACTGACATGTCCCAAGCAGAAACTTGATCTCATTGCTGCCGAGTTAGGATCACTGTGAACTATACAATTCAGCAGGGACGCTTGGCTAGAAGATGCTTTTGTATTTTTGCTCATAAGACTACCAAGACAAGAAAGTGGAGAAATATCTTCCCCTAATATCCTTAAGTGGAGAAATATCTTCCCCTAATATCCTTAGACTGCTAAAACACTAGCAGTTAAAAATTCAGACAGCTTTTAGCAAATAATCTTACATTTTCAGATATCACTACAGATGTCACAGTGATGAACTCTCCAATGTAAAAACACACTGACTGTTTGTCAACCCATTTGCTAACCACTGAACCAAGCCAGCTCATCATGAAATATTCATAATGAAGCAAAAAAAAAAAAAAACAAAAACAAAAAAAACACACATACAAGCTGGCCCATTTTTTGGTTTTGCAATAACCTTGGAACTCGTATCATGGTAGGCTAAAATCTTCTGATGCTCCAGGTCCTTTGTCAAATGAACCACAGCAGAATTACAGCTTTACAGTGCAGTCATGAGCAACTGGTAGTTTCACACGGTTTCAGTGGAACACAGGTGAAGATCTCAAGTTCTAACTGAGTTTCACTCAATTCTGCTGATACTGGTAGAGGTGTGAGCAAGTAAAAATCAGTGAAAAAAAGTGTGCTCATTGTGGTGGAATTAAGGCTTTAAAAAACAACACTTGATATTAAAGCAGCACATCACTTCATGCAGATCTCAGTCCCTTAGAAAACCAGACCATCCCAAACTCCACAAGACTTACGAAGAAAAAAAAAATTAAAAAAAAATTGCAAGCACAAATCAGAATTTTCAGAAAAACTGCTGAAGCTTGCTACCAAAGACTTGGATTCACAATATCTAGTGATTCATCATCATCTTTGAGAAAAAAGAAGAGACAAAGAGTACTTCCTCAAATTAGAAAGCTGCCAAAGCGTACCCCGAAAGCTCAGTTTCTCTTTGTACCGCCCAAAGCTTCACCATATTGTAGATACTGGCAGACTAAATTTTTGGCCTTCCCAAGATTTGAATTATAGATTGAATCTCACGCTACAGTTTCTTCCTATTTTGTGTGTAGCGCATGCCAACTCATTAGGAAATTATTATCAAGGAAAATATTCCTAACATTGAGAAACATGATCTGATACGTATATTCTGAGAATGCATCTTGAGGTAAGCCTCAAAGGCCATATTGGTGGAAAGATGCTAGGCTCAGAGATTAGGCAGAAGTTAGGCACCAGACTGCTTTGCTTTATCAAGAAAGCTGAACTTCTCGACATGACCCAAAGTAGACATTTAGATGCCGGTCAAACATTACTGACAAAAATGAAATTCCTCTGGACTTTTGGCAGGCTGCTCCAAGCCTGGGAAGAGGATGTGTTTTAAGTACTGCAATTTTAGACTGGGATCCTGAATCCTTTCATGGTTCTAGCCTTCACCTTATTTTACTCTGCCTGGTTAATCATATCATATCCAATACCATTTGGGTATGAAAGAATTCAGTCTGCCCTCTCACAGAGATCTGCTCAACGCAACTACATTCAGTGTCAATTAAAGCAGGGTATATTCCTGCAAAGGCTTAGAACTGTAACTCTACCTTTTTATATACATCACTGATTGTACTAACAGACATGCAGTAATTCCTTATTGCTATAAATTAAATTTTCAGCTCTTGCACTGTGAGTTAAAGAATTACCTAAACAATTGTTATATGCAAATTCCCTGTAGAAGCAAGGCAGTGAGATATATTACCATCTCATATGAACAAGCAAGCGAGGACAAGAGCCCAGTTGTGGAGCTACAGTTCCCCCTCCCCAGACCCTAAAAGCAAAATACCTGCCATATTCATAAGTCCCAGATAGCCTGTGCAGTCCCAACAGCTCCTCTGAAACGTGCTTCCACCTTCACAGGAACCACATTATTCAAAGGACCTTGCACCTCTAATTTGTCATTGTAATGTGTTCTTCAATACCTTGCACGGACATTGTGTAATTTGACGGTGTTACATGAATTGCTCTCACCGGGCAAGTTATCCAGTAATATTCCCAGTGTTGTTAGTTTCACTGCTGAACACGGCCGCTTTCACAAGAAGGGCAGAGGATTTAGTTATTGCAGAATAATTATTTCCGTATTGGTTAATTTTGCTGAAGACAGTGTGGCCTCACTAAAGCTTAAATAGACCTTCCCTCTCTCTCTCAGAGTCTTAAAACAAATCTGAAACTGCTGAGATAGCAGTGATCAAACTTTATTGAGTTCTGCGAAAAAGTTCTATTGCTTAAAAATCTTTGAGGGTGACATCACTCTTTCATAAAACAGCACCTAGAAGACCTTGTATTGTAGCTCCTTGGACTGAAATACATACTTCAAGCCATGCGTTGTCAGCAAATCCATCAATAGCGCTCAGCACATGGCTAAAGTGCTTTGCTGAGCAAGGACGAGAATTGATTTGAGGCCAATAGAGGAAGAACAGTGATGCCAAAACATGTATACCAAGTTTGGCATATCAAGGAGTCTTCTCTTTATGTACAGCATGCTGTTTTTTGCATTCACTTTTCTTTTTCTTCAAGTAACACATTGTTCTAACAAAGAGTAACTTTGTCTTTGTTGTTTTTACAGCTCTTGTACACGGATTACTGTGATAATGACTAGACATGCAATGTTATCACATATATGTCCCTTAAAGTATATTTCAACATAGCTTAATTAAGAATAAAGGAACAGCTATCAGGGCAACCAATGAAAAGTGCAGCTCATTAGATCAGAATACTATAGTAGTGGGGGAGGCAAAAAACCCTATAAAACAAACACTCAGGTATTTGATTATAGTTTAAAAAACAAAACAAAGCAATGATTATATAAAAATTACTTGTAACAAGCTTGGCAAAAAGATGTACTGATATTTCAAAAGAACAATCAGAACAAATAAGTATGTCTTCTAAGCAAGGAACCCAGAGGAATCTCCAGCTTTGCATACAGCTTTACAGAACTACGGACTGCAAAATTATAGCTCAGTTCTCAATATTTCAGTATACTTCGCCCTCTGCTGGAAAATCCATCCTATTACACAATTCAAAGATGCATGAAGATAAAGCATGATTACAGCACACTTGTCCAGCTCCTCCCACTCAGAGAGGTCAAGCCTTTTTAACCTAAACACAGCTCAGTGCTGTTATAATGAACGTTGCATGGTTTATTAAATTTCTCTTCGGATAGGAGGTTCACTTTCGTGAGTAACTTGCAATCTGAAGTCAAGGGATTATAATGGTTACTAGTTAAACTCTACAGTTGATGTTGACTTTAAAAATGTTCAAGTTTGAATTTTCACAATTAGTGCACATCTTGTCTCCTTATAGTCCCTTTTCTTCAGAAAAGGGAGAATGCTATACTTGGACAAAATTCTAGATGCTCATTGCTTCTCAAACTGGGGGGGGGGGGAAGTGATTATTACGCAATTACTTCATATGAACTTCTAAGCACAGATAAATAAAAAGATAAGCTCTTAATGCTGCTAGAGATGCCAAAATTAATGCTTGGGGGCAAAGTGGTGGTTAGAATTAGTTACAGAGCGTAGCAAATAACTAAGCTAATCTGGAGAAAACTGTCCAGTAAGATGAAGAACCACTGGAATTGGTTGCTCTGTAGAATTACTTCACAACTAGCATAATTTATTCTGCTGCTTAACCTTGCAAAGAGGTTTTACTAACAGCTAGTGGAGTACAGAGGTTTGGGATAAGCGTGCATGAGTAAACCTCCCTACAGAAGAGAGAGGGATGCAGACAAAATTTTTAAGACACCCTCTTCTACACTGCTGAAGCATCTACTGCCTAACTGCAAATGGCAGTGATGGATCTAACTGAGCTGCATAACTCACAAGACTCAAACTAACCCAAAGTTTCCATGAACCAACTAGCAAATCCCCAGTCAAGTTGACAGTTCAATTCCTACTTGTGCAGCAACCACTGCATCCAGTTTATGGAAAGAACAATTGGAAAAAGAATGGACACATCAAAAAGCAATTTCTTAAATGTGGCATTTATTTTGTTTAATAGCCACATCATACACTTTGGGACAACATTCTTCCATTTAGTTATTTTAACTGCATCATGATTGAACCCATTTTGTGAAGAGAACAAACTGTAATGAGTTTTGCAAAACAGTAATTTACTTGCAAGTCAAAAAAAAAAATCTTATTAAACAGAAAAGTAGTACCCCATGAAATCTGGAGAATTGCTTTCAATCATTAAGGCTTGATTCATACACTTCCTCTGCTGCTCCTCTTCTGAAAAAAAAATTACATGTTATCTTTCCAGCTCTACAGTACTTCATTTAAATCCTTTGGTTTACCACCTATGCGCAACTGTTGCATCACCAGCTTAGATAAAGGGCACCACCTATCAGGCCCGTTGCTGGGAGGGCAGAAGGACCTCACTGCAACACTTTTGCTCTTGTGACCCTGAGACACAAACATTTCAAAGTATGATGCAAAAATTTTCATCTTTCTCTAGTCTCAAATTTTGGCTACTTTTCACAAAAAAGAAAAAGAAAAAAGCTGGGTAGAAATTCCAGCTGGATTAACACAACTCTTCTGTCAGTGCAAAGTCTTTGGACTCGGTCTGAAAAGCTTACCCAAATCAAATACATTTGGATTTTCAGTTGCAAAGCTGTCCCAACCATATTGACAGCAAAGTCAGCTCACCCATCTACTAGAAGAATTAGACTGCAAAACATCATTGAAGTCTAAATACGATTCTACTCAAGGAGCAAGCAATAACAACATTGCTGTTAACATTTTTCACCACAAACAGTTGTCCATTTAGGATAAAGTTTCATCTATAGGCAATATTATTGTAATGTAACCATTCATAATATGAACCAAACTGATATACTTGGCAAACTCAAGTTGTCTTTTTACATGGCCCAACCATTATTTATTCCATAACATGTTTGCATATAAAGAGGCCTGTATTCTTCAGCAAGGCAAAGCCTGCGTTCATAATGCCAAGCTCTTTTGTCATGAAATCTGGGTAGCTTTGTTAGTACTGCCTATTGGAAACAGCACCTACCTGTGCTATCCCCTGAACACAAGCATTCTCTGAGCGAGAACCAGCTGGTATGGTCCAGAGCCACGGCAGCATGTGTGCTGCCAGTTAAACAGTACAGACTGTGACCTGTCAGTGCTTCAGCCATGTTGTCAGTTTTCTAGCATAGGCTAGCATGACCCTTCAGATGGATGCCAATTAGCATTTAGCATAGCAATCCTGCTTGATGGAAACTAGCTAAAAAAAACAAACTCATCTCAGCACAAGACAACTTCAAGAATACAGCTTCTAGTCGATTAATAATCATTAAATGCAATAAAACTACATCTTAAAATATGTCAGCTTTCCCTTGGAAGTGGTTGGTCCACACAGGGCCTGCCTACCACCAGAATTGTTATCATCCCAATGAAATTCTATTTTTAAGGGTTGGGGAGAAACACATATGGTAAGCAGTGCTGAAGACTGCCTTCTGATAAACAAACCTTCCACAGAACACACATGCAGTACATATGATGTCTGTAAGAAAACCCTGCAAATGTGGAAGAGTGCTGGCATCTTAGAAAATTATTACCTTTTGAAGCTTGGCAAAAGTTTTTAAGAATGAGTTTCAAATTCATGAATTTTGGACGTGATGTTTGGATCACATTTTGGATGTGATTAATGACTGAAAACAAGAAATAACAACAAATGAAAAGGAATTCTGAGACTCATTTAACTCGGAAGAAATAAGGGGAAGATAAGGAACAATGCAGGAGATCTGAAAATTGAGATTGCATCAACAAAAATGGGCAAAGGAAGCCAAATCAACAAGGAACAGCAAATGAATTACCATGCAAGTTTAACACACAGTTACGCAATCAGTGATAAAAATCAGAAACCTACTGAGTAGGGGATACTTCTGCAAAGTCACATGAAGGCAAATCCGTCAGATTTCTCTGCAGGACTTGGCGTTTTAGAATTTTACAGATTTAATTTAAAGACTATAAGAGAATTCAGTATTGTTTGCCACTTTAAAAATGTGATCGCAAGAGATGTTGCTATATAACTGCTTTCCAGGGCTATCTCCCTTTTCAAATAAAATTACCACAGTTTTGTTCAAGTAAGATATTGGACTGGGAATCAAAAACTCATTAAACATTTTAAGTACGTCGGTGCCATGCGTTAAACTATCATACATCTTCAGCCAGAATGCAAATAAACCCAGCAACAAAGGACATTAACCATAGGAACTGGGAAACAGAATTGGTCTAATCATTACCAACATTTCACTGTAAGCCACTACTACACTGACCACATTTTCACAGGAGGAGAAAATAAAAAAACAAAACTCTTCAGACCAACAGCACTGATAATTTTCATTTCTTTGCCCTTCCTTAGCAAGAATTTGATAAGTTAAATATAAGACAACAGAACGTAAGCATTGGTGGAAATCTGAAAGGAATGGAAAGGGAATGTCAAGTATGACTGAAATTCTGCAGCATACAGATAATATGTTTTATTCTGGATTTGAAATACCACCCAAGAGTTTTCATATTTTGTCTATCCTTAGCCTTTTCCAAAGGCTTGCCAAAGACATTAAGATCCTTCGGGCTGCTGGGTTGTCTCACTACAGCAAGAACTGAACACAGAACTCTCACCAACGGTGTTTGGACCTTTTCCTGCATAAGATGCCTACTGAGCCTGCCAATTGCATACAGCACTCCTTCAAACAAAATCACATCCATAGCTAATGCTTTCTTTAGGGTTCCTTTTCCTGATAACTTGTTCCCACTTACCCTGCTTCACAGTTCTGTCATTTAAAAAAAAAAAAAAAAAAAAGCATCTTTCCTGCACACCAAACTTCTTCAGATTGCATGAGTAGTGCAGACCCACTCCCATATAATCTGAACATTTTTGTATTTCACCTCTTCTTAAACGGTTTTTACCTTAAAACAAGGCTCACGAACCACCAAATGAAAAGAGCAGAGTCTGATACCTCCTTTGACATGAGCTCTTTTCTGCTGATTCTTTTTCAGAGGACACAAAACAGTCATTAGCAGTTTAATCCATTTAGCAAGCATGTATAAGCCTTCTATTTAGTGTAAGTATGATTCTTTTTGATGGCAGGTTTTGTTAGTAGCCTTTCCATTCAAATAAGTAATATTCCATTCAAATAATTTACTTCAATATAGTTTTTGTAAAAATATTTTTAGCGCTTTTAATAATTTATGTGGCTATGCCAGAAATTAAGGTATAAAAGACACAATACTACCAAATGACAAATCAATCTTTTCTATTTAAACAGGCTTTGGATCAAGCTCCACTGCAAAAACATTGTTGAGTTTTTTCCTAATACCACTGTAAAATGTGTAACAATATATCATAACATATGTCAAAATAACCGATTATGTCTTATTTATAAATGCTTTGCAACCGCTTCATTAAATATTTTCAAATTATTCTAAGTATACTAATGAGACAAATTATTGAATTGACATTCCTACCCCACTATTTAATAGCAGAATATTTATAAATATTACTTCAATTCAAAGTGCCATCATTCTGCTTCCTATGCTACATTTCAAATCCGAAAATATTTTTCTCCATAGAAGTACTTGTACTCTCAGTTCCTACTCCCATGCTGGGAAAATCTCTAACTATGCACCTGTCTAAATCCTTTATACTTTTTCAAATCATGCGCAGAAGAAACTCAGAACCAGCAGCAGGGCTCAATGCATAATTATTAACGCCAGTAGGAGACTGTGCATGCATGAACAGGTTTGGGATTCTTTTTTGTTTTGTTTTTAAACACTACTTAACCTCTAAATCCTGAGGTTAACTCTTATTTTTAACTTTATCACAGGCATATTCAGTTTGAATTTACTGCTGTACTTCCTAATTCTAATATTTCTCAAAAAATATATAAACCTGTAATTTTGCAATATTATCATGCTGATTCATTTTGAGAAATATATATTAAAGAAATACTTTAGCAGTCTCTGGAGGTGACTGTTATGTTTGGAAACAGTTCATCTGAAACTAGAGCTATTATTTGTGATAAATACTTTGCTAAGTTTAGCCCATTCCTCTTTTCTGGAATTGTTCATGTCAAAAGTTATTAATTTGAGCAACTATGAACTGTGAACACAATACATGTGCTTCCATGAGCTGATGGGCTGATCAAGAATCATGCACTTTTCATTCTTCCCCTTCTACAATGGGGTAATTGTTATCTAACTTGCCCCAAATAGTATGATTTACTCTCCCGAAATCAGAAGGATAATAAGAAAAAAATGTTTCAAACAGAAGGTAACCAGTCCACATTTCATGCGCATGTTTTTTTCTTCTTACATTAATGTTTGAATGGCCATCCCTTGAAAGACTGGAAAACCCTGTGTCCAAAAGTAGGAACAGTAAACGTAAATGTCCTATTCCAGACTAAATTCAACAGCCATTCGGAATTCAAGTGAACTTGAAAAAGAAGCTGTGAAGTATTGGCTGCAACCCAGCAGAACCACTGCCTCCATTCTACTTACATGCCACAGTTTTTGTGTTCATAACTTTTGGAAACATCTGCCCCGGGACTGAAATTTTCTTACTTTCTCTCTATCCAAAAGTGAACAGCTTGGCGAAAGAACAGACAGTGCCTTAGCCATTCCCCTTCTCTTCTGCTAGGTCAAAGAAGCTGTAACTACAACAGAAAGACATAACTGTTTAAAAACTCGATACTTGGTACCAACCTCATTGTCTCTGACAGCTGGTGCCTATGTCTAACTTGTGGACCAAAAAAGAAAAGGCTGTTAGTTAAAAACTAAGTTCTGAGGCTCATTAGCTAAGACTGAAAATTTTAGTAGGGTTTAACAAGCTCTTGGAATAGCCCACAACCTCCCTATCAACAGTCACTCAACACATGTCTCTTAGGTGGGTTTCTATTTTAAAGAGAAAGTGATTGCTGCAGAGGTGCTGCAGACAATCCCTACTCTTCTTCTCTTCTAATTGCTCCTCTTTACCACTGATGTTCCTGTACTCCTTACTACTGGCTTCTATGGGTACAGATTCAGTTTCCTAAAATAAATATCTTCATTAGGTTTTTCCAAGTAGCTGAACCAGCCAAGAATTTGAAATACATCTCCTCAGCTGCAAGTTTTCATGCAAAAGTGGAAGAATGTCCCTTGTCAGTTTATTGAAATCTTTCTGACTGGTCATGATTTGAGATTTCTTTTTGTTTGTTTGTTTTACATATATATATACACACATGCATACGCACACATACCCCCCCCACATCAATGCCTCTTTCTTACATAGACTAAAATCTGACTTTAAAAAAAAAAATGCACGTGCAATCAGCCACAGCAACCATGTCATCTCATCAGTGGCAACAACTCTATTGTATCTGAACCAATAGCTGTCCTTCAAACTCTGCCTTGTAGCTATACGCTGTAGATACAAGCCTGTACTCAATCACTGGCCAAGGCAAAAACGTACAAGTCCACAAGCCTGGTCTGCCTCCACGTATCTGTATACTCTTTTGGTGATGTCAAGTGAGCAACCTCAGGCAGGCCTGTCATCTGCAAAGTCCTTCCTGGAAAGACCTGTCACTAAACCAGATGGTATTTGTAGACAACCAGAACTCAGACTATCTTTGTAACACTAAGAAATGCCACACTGTTCTAGAGCTGTCACTGTGAAGCATTGCTGCTTCACCCAGCTGAGATGTGCAGGTGCACTGCTACACTTCATCTCTCTAAACTTCTTCTACCCACCTGTCTTGTCTTTAACCAGGGCTCCACATGGCACTCTCTCTTCCACTAAGATTCCTCTTGGGCAAAAGAGTCCTCACATTTAGAAGCTAAAAGATGGCAGGCCTAGGGCCAGGTCTTTGTGAAGGAAACATGCCTTATTACAACTGTGTTCATCACACTGGCACACCCACCCACCAAACGTGCTGCAGCTTCACAAGCTCAGTTTACATCAGGTTGACTTTATCTAATAGCAGAAAATACATTGTAAAACGATACCGCTGAGAACTGCCCAAACACAGCACAGGCTTAAGATAATGAGTTCTTGGGGGTTTGGCGCTGATTGTCTGCGACTATTTATCAAGCTTCAAAGCCTAACTGAATATGTGCTCAGTATTTTAAATGTGAAAGGTTAAGTAACTCAAGATACTCTTATTTAATTTCAGTCTCCTCAACAAGGCTGCCTCCCAGGATTGGTAACATCATGTTAAGACATATCAGAGATCTGCAGGGTCATCATTTTAACTTTGAATTGCTAAGCTTAGTTAATAAGAACAGATGCTGTTGCTTCCCTTTGTACGTATTTCTCTTCATGCTATTTAGAAAGTACAGGCTACGTTAACTCCTTTGTAAGTAACTACGAGTTTGACACCTTGTTTCCCAGCATTATTTTTCTTACGTGATCGCGACTGGCACTGTCAGAGTATAGCAATCTGCAGAGCAATCTCCAGGCTCATGATTAAATACCTCCTCATGGTATTATTCATTTCTCTGGGAGATATGATAAATATATTCGGTAGTTAAAGTCAGGCATCTGAAAAAATAAGTTATCTGAATAGTGCATCTCAAGCCTTGACAAAGACAGACAGATATAAGAAGATCAATACCACATTGGTCTCATTTCGATTCTGTGGACTCTTCCCTTCATTCATAAAGGGGAGTACTAGTCAATCTGAATGGAAATATTACCTGTCCTAAAATGATTAGTATTACACAGAAATGGACAGTAACGGCTATAGAAACTATTTGCTGAAGAGACCAACTTTGAGGGCTGAGTGACTATTTTCAGGTTTATGGCCATTTCATTTTGCTGTTCATCCCAAAACTTCAACCCCTTCACCCCACTGTCCTCGCCTGTGAAATAGATGCTGAAAAAGAGCAGCTACACTCTGTCAACAGAATTTCCTGAGCATTTGCTGAGATAAGAATAGCTACCAGGCCAGAAACAGCTCATTTTAAGAAACAAACTGAATGAAAATTTGAAAAAAAATCATATGAAGTCAATGACATTGAAATAAGATCATAAGTCATCCTAGCTAATCTTTCCTTCTAAAATGGTGATCGAAGAAACTGCTGGGATTTCCGTGCTTTGTAAACTATATTTACCTGTGAAAGAAGCTTATAGTCTTTCCTCACAGCAGTAGGATTTTTCCCTAAGACCGACCAATGCCAACAGGCTTCCTCCTCCTCAAAATGACAAAGACATTTTGTTCCTTCCTATTGGTAAGAGATGCATTTTCCTTGTTAGGAATACTGGATACTGCACTGACATGGCTCGCATTAAAAATACTATCACTAAGTTTTAGCGTATTTATCCTCACAAACAGGGAAACATTGACATCATCATTTTACAGATGAAGAACGGGCACACGGATCTATACGACTTGTCCAAGTTTGTGTGAAAATAAGGAATTGAACCCAAATCCTCCTCTAGAGGCTTAAAGTTCTTATCACCCCCTAGCTGTAACAAAGACAAGTTCACAAGCTAATTTTCTATACCTCTTAGATCACCTCTTTCTTCTTCCCGTACCCTCTCAACTCATCTTCTCTTTCTTCCTCCACCTCTCTAAAGCCCAGGAGGGCACTAAAAAGTATGTCACCTTTGTGTTCATGGGGCATGAATTCCTATTGTCTGGCCCCTTCCCATTCTCTGCTGGAATCACTACCCTTGGGAACATCTGCACGTAAAAGATTTGTTCCCAAGTCAGTTTTTATACACAATGCTCAGACCTTATGCCACAGGAAAAACAAGCTCTGGTGAAAATTCAGACTGCAGGCAGATTCAGCTGACAGCCAGCCATTAAAGGGTCATAAATTTCTAGGCTCACATATCCCTTCACGGCTTTCCAGTCAGGAAGTAGTAGTTAAATGAGAACTCACATTACTTAATTTGTTTTAAAGATGTTTCATTGGAAAATTAGGAGGAAAAAAAACAACAACAACAAACACCCTGCACCATCAGCTCCAGGAACAAATCCAAAGCTCTGAAGTAATACCAACAATCTTTGTCGGCAAGCCTCTGATAGGACTTTAAGAAAATACTCCATTCAGTAGAACTTCTAACAAAGATTGACATTCCATTTTTCCCCCTGTGTAGAGCCTAACTAGTTGGGCTTCTGATAGGAAATAAAGGTTTTAGAAAGAATGCCAGTTGCATCCCTTACTTGGGTGTGTCCCATACTGAATCTACACATCTCTTGGCCTTCCGTTCTTTCTAGCAGAAATAGAACGAATATAGCCTTGCTCTGTTTGCACTGCCTGCAAACCTTGCTCAGAAAAACATCATCAGATCTCAAGGTGGGAAGCCTTCAGTCAGCCTTCTACTGGGGTGAATTCCATCCGATAATAACATAAATCAAACATTTTGATTAAAAAATTAATCCTGAAGAACTTAGTAGGACTAAACTTTCACTGACTTCAGAAGAAGGTTTTGTTTGTGAATAACGCCATAGCTGACATAGTTAAAAAGTTTATGAACCATATCTTCAAAACACTTTGCAAATATTAACCAGTTATTAGTAAACACATTTGCAAAACAATGAGTCAAGATTGTAGCAAAACAAGCAGGATACAAGGAGGGAATGGCAGCAGTGTAAAACAGCAAACCCAGCTTTTTGTACATAACTACCTAAGCCATAAAAGAAAAGAATAAACTATGTACCATACAGCACACTCGTGAAAAGTGAAATAGAGGGAAGGGAGGGAAAAGAAAGAGAAAAGAAAGGAGAGCATTCCTTACAGCACAAAAAAGCACAGTAAATCTGTGAGGAACGGAGGTGAGAACCCTTCCAAAATAGTAATTTTATGTGCTTTTTTCCTCATTCCCTTTAATTAGGCTTATTCAAATGGGTTCTCTGAGCTCTGTTTTTCACAAGGGAAAATGGCTAAGAATAAATGTTAAAATGTATATTAGACCATAACCACATATAACCACTTGGTGTCACTGATGTTCTATACAAAAAAATAATACAATGTAAACAAGTTATTATATCTTGTATGTATTTTTAGGTGAAAATATTGCAGCAAGCTTCGACAATCTCCAGGCCTACACATAATCATAAAAATCCATAGATTTAGGACCAGCATTAGATTTAAACAGATGAATAAATGTGAGCACCAAATCTCAGGAGTTCTGGGTATTTTCCCAAGAATCGATTCTATTTCTGCCTCAGCTCTAACTGAATAGGATTCAATTTGGCAAGCAAAGAAATCCTGCCATACAATAACAATGCATGAAAGCAACTGTTTCTATGCAGTCATTCTGAGTACCGACCAATCTAATTAGTTGGTGTCAAATAGAACAAAAAAGTCAATACGCTTCTGTGGTAAAAATCAAGGGATCCTTTGTTATCACTTTTATCAGTTGATACTAAAATCCAGCATTGACAGGAACTTTTCAGTGTGCTTTGAATGACTGTCTGGCTGATCTGTAAGGGAGGTTTAGAGGTGAGAGTCTATAAACTAGTTCTTTTTTTTAGCTCCAGTAAATTATCTTTCCACAAGCAATGGTCTACTTCAGCCTGAATAAATCAAATGAATGAAAAGGATTTTCTTTAATTGGGTTTAGGGAAGGGGTTGGTCAAGTTGTCAGCCTTCTAATCACTTATTAACAAAAGATGTACAAACAAAAACTCACTCAAGACAAAATACATTTTTAAAGCAGGCAGTAATTTAGGATATCTCCATTTCGGGAGAAAAACTTATACAGGCTTTCAGAGGCTTATATTCTTGAAAGAGTAGGGCATTCATACTCTGAAAATAGCCTCAAACTTGGTATCCATCTACAATCACAGAACAAAGCTAACAATTTCAGTTTTTAACTTCAGGCAACAGAAAGAAAATTTATGCCCTGAGTGTAAACATACAGAGTTTCATCAAACAGGCCTTAATTTGATTCCAGGAGTCACATTCATTGAGGCACCCTTTAATTTGGAGCTAAGAAAGCGGTACGTATTTGTGAATGAAGCATACCAAGGGGCTGACATGTCATAAAACAATGCCTTGGTTTAACAGAACCCATTTCATCAAACTGAAAGCATCTTATAAAGAATTACCTGCATTAGAAATGGAGAAACTGCGAAAAAGCACCGAAATATTTGTTCAAGAGCACTCAGCAACCAGACATAAAATAAGTTACACAGAAATTTGAGCTTTTCTCCTGTCAGAAAGTTGCCTTCCCACTGCTAGTTGGTAGTACAAGTTGCCCAAAGGATACACTCCTCAACTTAGACATACCCATTTACTTGCCTGTATTAAGCCACAGCAGAATATGGTCCTCTGTGAGAAGGCAAGAGCTGGACCTGCAGAGCTGCAGCTGCTCTTATTTTTTCACCTTAGTTCCAACCACCTTAGAGACATTTCTCACCACTTTGCTAGAGCGTGCCTACTCACAGGCGACCACCTGAACCTGTCTCCACTTTGCCTTATTTCCTAGAGGAAGGAAAACCTGGTCAAAAAGAGCATGATCTATTCTGACCAAGTCCTCATTCTAGAATCATCAGACTCCCAAGGTCCTGCAGCACATGCAAGCTTTGCGGAATAGTCTGTATTCTTTGAGGAATTCTGGACTGAATGACAGTCCTCCATCTAGGTGAACTCTACCTTTCCATCTATATTCAAGTCAATTTCATCTAGCATGAAAGCCAGAATAAACTGTTTTTGTTCAAAATATTGTCATTACATTGTGTGTGATCAACGCAGCTGCAATCTGCTGAATCTATTTATGAACCTTTATTGTTCTACAAGGACTTTTCACCAAGCTCATTTAGTAGCAGTTTCCATGTTCCACACCCACCCCACGTTGTCAGTACAAATACTGACATTCTGAGCTTCCCATTCAACTTGTCCAAAATATACCTTACCTTAAATGAGCATTCTCATTTACTCAAACAAGATGCTGCAGGTAGCCTCTATTCCTCTATAAAACGAGATACAGCTTCTGCCACAGTAGAGCAATACTTATGTATGCAGAACAGTAGTTTTCTAGGTGCAATACCTAAATAGTTCTTTTGATTTTGTACTGGAAGGATCAGCTCTGAGAATATTTCTTTAAATCTAGAACAACTGAGATCAAGTCTATCCTTGCAGTTCAAGCACTTTCTTTTCTCATCACTAATTCTAACTAAAATCTTTTCTCTTTGACATTTTAGCTGATGAAGAGGAGCGCATTACCCATACCCTTGGTTCTTGAAAATTTTGATTCAGTTATTCAAAAAGAATAAGTTTCCTACTTTTTTCACAACCTTACTAAAAATATTTTAAGTGTAAACCTCAGCAATATAAAAATATTATGTGAATCACAGTACACCTTAGTATAAAAGTTTTTTTTTAATAAAATTAAGACAAAATAAACCATCACCAGTGGTTCCATGTCCTTTGACACGTTATTCCAAACTGCCCAACTTAAAGGCTTCCCTTTAAGTTATCTGTATGATAACTACAGATGACTGCTGAATATCATTGCTTCCTTTTCCTCTACTATTCTGTGACCTATTTTTAACATCAAATATCATCTGATATGCATGTCTATAGGGTCACCTATATATGTATATTACTATGTCTCCTTCCCTGGTGCTATGCAACTGTTGTAGCATTCAGGATGTGTCACTCACTCAGAGAGCTGACAAGATGACATGAACAAAAGCAGTCTGGTCAAAATGAAGCATAGAAAAGCTAGCAAAACTGTCTTGCAAATTTTCCCCACATTTATATTTTCATTAGATATTGAAATTTGTATTTTTTTATTTTAAAAATATATTTATATGTACCCTTTACACATAGGTATACACACACATACATGTTCTTTGGATGACTTTAATGAGGCAGTGAGTCTGATCCTGAAATGATGTAAGCAGATATAGGCCTGCTGAAGGCAACAGAGCAAGGCTGATTTACATTAACTGAGGTCCAAGGTCTCTCTTTTGCAGGGGTCCTTTCTAAATACACTTTTATTGATTACAGTATCAGGAAAGGTATTTTCAGTTCAAATAAATGACTTCATAACTGAAGGTTCCCTAGTGTCTGCCAACCCCACAACAGCAACAAACAGACATTTCTGGAAAATGAAGAGAGCTGGTGCAGGGGAGGGGGGAGAATACAGAACTTACTAGGCCAGTCACTCACTCACTGTGAAAGCTAGAAAGTACAGAGACTTTAAAGTCCCTGTTTGTTTCAAAACAAGGAAGGGATGGGAGGAGAGAACTCAATGAAACTGAAAACTGATTTTTTTCCCTTGACCACACAGAGTGAAACCAAGACCAAGGAAAATCAAGTGAATTCGTTTGATATGTTTGAGTAGACTTTTTGTTCTTTTTGAAACAGTAAATTTAAGTTCTGCTGAGCTCCAAGATGAACAGACAAAAAAAATTTACAATTGCATCTCACTGGGAAAAGTAACCAGGCTGAAAAAGAGTATCATCAGAAGTTTGCTTTAAGCCTAGCCTTGAATCTAGTGAGGCCAAAGGCGGTTTCTACCATCAGCCAGACCATTGAAGTCTAAAGCTCCTTGGTTGCCATGACAAACATTTTACCAAATGAATCACAGAACTTTTGCATAGCTAACGCCATCTGGCAGAGCTCTCAAACTCTGGTGGTGATACTACCTTATGGATGCAACCCTTTCTATACACAGTAGCACAGACTACTTCCCCTCCCACTACATCCAGGTAGCAACTAAAGCAGTATTTGACATATGGACAAATAATGCTAGAAATGTACTGTGTATTTTTGCTGTCTTCTCTCCTGTAAGTGAGCTGTCCTCTCAAGTTAAAAAACAAATTAATCACACTGTCCGCACTGGCTTGTCATTTCATCTCCCACTCCCATCTGTTCAGTTTCTCTCAGCTGGAAACAAGAGAAAAAAGCAAGCAACATTCAAGCACTCTGCTCCCTGGAATTTGGAGCAGACAACAGGCCAATGTTTAGGAATGGATTGAAGTGGACCTATATTTAGGTTTTTAATGTACTGGCTATTTATGTATACATTTGTATTATGAACACAAACTGCAAGTTGTATTGCCAGATGTACATGACTGCAAAACAAATGAACAAAAGTGATACATTGCAGTGCAAGCAACAGAATAATTCCCTTAGGCCTTTGGGCTCTTTAGAGCAGAGTATTACCCTCCCACCTCTTCCATACCTCCACCCCCCCGCAACAAAATTAGCAGAGCAAGATTCAAACTCTGCAGTTGGAACTGGAAAGGATTTTCTGATGCTTTAGCAGTGTCAACCCCCAGGTCTCCTATGCCACCAAACTTGGGTGGGGAAAAGACGGGGGGAGGGGGGAATAATAATAATAATCACACTTCAGGTTGCTTAGTGTCCAAGACTTTCCCAAATAGTTAAAAGAATTATCATTTTGACTTTTTTTTTTTAATTAGAGTTTTGAAATTCCTGCTTCAGTTTTTCCGGTTTAGATTTTTTTTTTTTTTAATGGAACATTTCCGTTTTCTGCAGAAGAGGGATTCCAGTCAACAGCCATCTCTATAAATTAATTCAAGTGCCTTACTTTGTTAGGACAACTGCACAGATGGAGACTTTACACTAGTGCTAGAGGTCTAACTACCCAAGCATCAAATTAGGCTGCATAAATCATAAAAAATGATTATAAGACTAAATTGCAAAGTAGCTGATTTGTATCTGCTGCATTTCTTGGTCGCAACAGGGCCAAATAACCAAGTCACTTGTAATGCAGAATCAACTGTCCTAGGCATCTCTCCTTTTTAAACAGCCAAGTCATAATGGGGAGAATTCATATTTGTGCTGGCTCTGAGCCCATTTCAAGAACCAAAGGGAGAGCACTTGGCTGCTTTTGAGACTGCCAGGGATAGCTTGGCCCTTCGATACAAAGCAGGCCAAATTCACGTCTGACCTACCTAGCTTCTGGCAGCAATAGTTGAGCTGTCCTACACTGCTACTGGTAAAAAGCAGCCAGAAACACTGAAGGAATCCAATTTGGATGGCTCCTGCTCTGGAGATCCCAGGCAGAAGGTAAGAGGTAGCGACTGCCGCTCTCTTCACCAGTGAAACACTGACAGATTCTTTACCTAAGGGAAAGCTATTAACTCCAGAACAGGTTAATGTGTCACAGAGGTGCTGGGGAGAGACAAAACTGGAGACCATCTGAACGTGAGAATACACTGCTTATAGAATCCATATACTGCACATCAAATCTTTTCATGGTTCAATGATGCAGTACACAGATACCTATTTGCAATGGGGAGGATAACTGCTAAGAGATGCTGAATACACAGCCCTGCTAACACTAACAAAGTAACGAAGATTTGTATTTAAGACCAGCTGACCCTACCTTTCATTCTACAGCACTTGATACTAATGGCTGCAGTCTAAAGACTACCAGTCTAGTCAATGCTTTAGGAAAAAAAAAAAAAAAAAAGGTTTGTCCAAGAATGACGGCAAATACCCGTCAGCAGCAAAAGTGGCAGCAGTTGTTCATTCTTCTACTTGATCTGCTTAAGTTTGAAAAGGCTGCCTGATAATTATGATTACAAGGTTAGAGTGAAGTGAACCCTTCTGCATACTTATCAACAAGATATAAAAACACTGTATGATCCAAAAAACTGATTGCTTGGCCTGTTACCTTAATTATGGGGCTTATGTATGTGCTGAAATAGCAAAGCAAAATACAATTCAGTGTTGATCAGGACAGGGGAGAACACTGTTTACAGAGATAAGGCTTCTTTTACTTAAATTTAACATTCATGGAAATTTCAAAATATTAAGAACAAGACTTATCTGAATTCAGAGAAAATAAATAGCTAGAAAAAAAAGCACAAGTTTTAATGGAAGGAAAACTATACAATTTTCTGCTCCTCTCAACGCAGCAAACTTTTGTTAACAGATGGTGGCAGATCTGTTTGATGCAGTGGGCAGCATTTCCATCTTATGCTGCTGGCAAATATTATGAACATTTAACTCATTTACTCCTGCGCGCACCCTCAGAATATATGTAGGCACTGCTGGCCTGTCAGAAGTGTTTCGCACATGTAGCTCCTTTAAGTCAATGGAAATGTGAGCTCAGTATTAGCTAATTTGTGTATTTTACATAAGGAATGGCTAAGTTTCCTTATCACTCCTTCAACGCCTACAAAATTAATATTTGCCTCTTTTTCAGGCAAAAGCAGATAACTCCAGTTTACCTATTCCTATTTACCAAAAGAAATGAGCCACCAGGTGCTTTTGGCTGTCAGCACCAAAGGACCCTTTCTGTGAGACGAGTTGGTCCATTGGCAGAGGAACAAATGCAGTCTGCCCATAAGCTTGTCACCCTCTCACCATCCAACCTCTCTCCTCGGTTCCCTTCTTACTGCCCTGCCATGTCCCTTGTGACATCCACCTCTCCTTAATATGATACCACTTCGCTCCACCAACAGAAGGTATCAATATTCAGTTCCTCCCACACCAAACAAGACAGAAATGTTAGGATCTCACTACAGCCTTTCCATCAGTGGGGGCCTAATTAAAGTCTCTATTCTCTACCCTGTCCTTAATTTTCATAAAACGCACAAAAGACTTCTGCATCCATTTAAACTGGTCTAGGGAGTTCAAGAGTTTGGTGACGTGAAGGGGAAAAAAAAGTGACAGAAAAGTGGAACCCGCATGGGTAGGGGGTGAAGGAACAAGCTAAGAAAGCACAACAAAACCCCAAAGACAAACACACAAATTAAACAAAACCTGAACACTTTTCCCACCAAGTCATTAGCAAAAACTCTATTGGTTTAAATTGGACTCAAATTTCACCTTTAATTTTGACTTAATTTAAAAGATATGACTGGATATTCAGAGTACACTTTCACTGAACTCTTTGTATAGTCTAATTAATCATGGCTAGCATTCAGCTCATTTCTTATATCCTGTTGGTGGCTGTAGGAATCAAGATGATGTTTTTTTACATGCATTCATCTTTCTTACAATCTCAGAGTTGTCTGACAGATCGGAACAAACCGTTCATATCCCAGAACAATCCTAGAAATTTTCCCAATGCTATAACACCAGGATGCAAGCAAGTTTCACTTTAATGCATATTGCAGCATTCTTCAGATCAGCTTGAAGAATATAGTAACATCTACATGTTTCTTACCAATATGCTGAGAATCATCAATCCTCAACACTCTGCAGTGAGAATCTCCAGTTAGAAATCTGTGCAGACATTTAACATTCTCTGGAGGGAAGGAACAAAGAACTGAGTTGTTCTACATATAATCTTCTGGGAAATATATTTAGTTTATTCTAAACAGTAAAGTGCTTTTAATTATTACATGAGTAATATAAACCCCCCAATGAATAAGTCAGTAACCAGCTTAAAACTATGAAGTCTGTAGCACCTCACAGACCAGGGCAGCATCCTTGAACTTATCTCTGAGAAACCTCATGTGATGCATGATTTACTTTAGCAAGTGAATACTTGGATAGCACTTTGCTCTTGAAATATACTCCTTAGATGCTACTTCTAGAGCATAATTCACAAGTAAATGGTGCATATACTTTAAACATTAAAGCTCTCCTCTCTATAATACTGCAAAAAAATGTGAAAGGCTCTTCTGTTGACTCAAGTTACCAGCAGGTGTTAAACCAAGCAGCCTGTGCTGAAGTTCACTAGCTCCACTGTAGCTATGGCTCGCTAACTCCCTCAGCGATACAAAAGAGATGCACCTCCACCTACCCAAGGACGAAGTTAGGATGGCAACAGAGCTACATAAAATACCTTATGATTGAGGGATGAAGTATTTGTGGAGGTCTCAGCTGCAGGGTTATTTGGAACTTAGAAAGCCCAAATCACAGGTACTATATAAATTAAGACACTAACTTCAACTGCAAGCTCCACAGGTCACATTAAAGATCTTATGCATACACAGTAATAAAGAAGCAAAGAAAGGTACACTCCCAGTTTATTCTGAGTAAGTCTAAGTGCTCTTTACGTAAACTAGCCACTTGCAACTTAAGCTACTGTTTCTTATACAGAAGCAGCATCTAGAACCCCCAATCATCCAAAGTCAAGCATCAAGCAAATACCTATCAGTCTCTTCCCTAGTAAGTCAATTATCAATTGATACTGAACTAACACAGGACTCTATGCCTGAAAAATGTTTCTGGTATCTTATAGATGTGATTAACAATTCTTTCATTAAAAAAACCTCAGTAACTAAAACCTAACTCATTGCAAGACTGCTTGTTGGCCTCACTCTTGCTTGCTAAGGCTATTTTAGAAGGGATTTAAAAAAAAAAAAAAAACCAGCTGAATAATATATAGCGGTACTGATTCCACTGAATTTAGTTTTGAATTACAGAGGCATAGCAGTTCTTTGCTCCTTAGGGCTGCATAGCAGCCAGGTCAGAGGTATCTGAAAAACTAGTTCAGTAAACAGAATTTAACTTCCCATTTCATAGGAGATTTTGCATCTTCTAAACATCCAACTGTTTATTCTGATTGATACGGCAGGAAGGAGAACATCAGACTCCCATAAAGCCCCAGTAATCATTAAATGCGTGCTCAGCTCTGTAGTCCCCATCTTATTAAAAGTCATTAGACAAGAGAACATCTGTCACAGTTTAAGACTGAATTCATTCCATGACTAAACGGAATTGGGGAAAGATGCTTCAGAGTCATGTTAGTAAGAAAGAATATTGATAACTGGTTTACACCATTTCAAATGATTCATATCTGTCCTGACAGGTTCACTGGAAACACACAAAGTGAGTTAAAAATCTGTGGTCCTACAATTACCTACAATAAACATTTTTGCGCTGCCTAAGGCGCACCCTATGTCAGCACATGGACTTATTTTCAACACAAGACAATGCCATTGGGTTAACTAGCAATGGTTCAGCTCTTGAGTGTCACCAAGGTCAGGAAGTTTATGCTACTGACACACGTACTGAAGAGTTAATGATTAGATGCTCAAAGAATTACGAAACTGAATCAAATCTTTGACTCAGCAGCTGGCATACAGTACATCAATTACACTTTACAGTGACATGTTATGTAATACATAAGGGGCAAGTTCACAGTTTGATTTTATGTACCTCATTTTATACTGTATTCCCCGCAGAGTCAAGAAACAGGCAAGCTCTTCCAGAGGGTAGTTTGAAAAACTAGTTAGTCACTCCGCATGAGCTCTGTTGCTCATACATTTTTATGTGCTGTTTATATGCTCAACAGAGCATATAAAGAACAATTTACATCGTGTGAATACTGTTTCCACTCCTCTTCCTAACCTAATTCAAATTCATCTTTATACTGAAAAATATTGGTTACTGCTTTTTTTAATATTGCAAACAGAAGAAAAAAGGTTCACAGTGATTTAACAGCAAAATCCATACACCATTTCATACTTTATTTGCATCTATGGTTCAAAGGAGGCAAACGTGACAGCTATAATGTGAAGTGCTTGATTCTTTTTACTTATAACTTAAAAAGCAATTTTTGGAAGCATAGCTAATATAACAACAGGCGCAGTATAGCTGAAGTCTTACCAAAACTAGCGAGTCTTAAGAATCTGGTGATTTAGGATACATTAAGGTACCTATACAAAATAGGTTGGGCAGAATGACACAAGTAAAAAGTAGATGTATACAGTGCTTTAAAAACATCTGCGTAAGTGCCAGTAAAATTCAAGAATGGTACTGAGTGGAAAGTAAAGAGGAAATAAAACCATGAAAAAGTGATTCCCTTATAGATTCTTCTTCTGGGGGTACAAAGTGCAAACAAAGAATAGTTATCTCATTCAGTTAAGACGTATTAGCGGCAAGAGAACTTTGAAGGTGAAGAAATAAGTACAAGAGTTACTGAGAAAGCAAAACAAACCTAAATTTACTTTTCAGCCGAGGAGTTTTCCAGATATCAGCCCAAAGTGTTTTGGCATAAGTTCCCCAGAAGGGCTTTTTAATTCAAGTCTTCCTCAGCCTTACTGAGGAGTTGTTCCTGTGGTTCTCATAAAACAGGTGGTGCTGAAGATCTGGTCTGTGCCCAAAAACACTGTCATCAGAAGTTCACAACAGGAGGCTTCTCGTGGTCTTCTCCAGCTCCTGGATTTGAGCCTGTTCCTATAAATAACCCCATGAAACAGCTTTCGTTATATCCTTAAGGACAGAAATGACTGCCTTTGAGAGATGCAGAATTCAAATTCTTATGCAACTTTGTTTCATTTCACCCTTCTTAACAGATTTCAGGGCTTAAGCATTTAGGGTTTTTTTTGTTTTTTAATTAAAGAGATGACCTGGGAAAATTCCCAGAACATCTGTAATGTACACCTAGTGCCTTCAGAACGCTCAGTCGGATAAGAAATGCTTGTTTGTTTGCCAGGAAAATCATTTGTATGTAATTGGCAATACAACCATTTGTCATTCTACTGAATCATTGTTTAGAGCATAAGTTAAAAAACATATACTTAGAATCTCTCCAATAAATGCACATGGTCATTTGTGAATACATTTCCATTTTCTAAATGCTTGACAGATGCACTGAAAGCCAAGATCCACAGATGAACAGAGCTTGCACAAAGTATTATCCTTCCATCTGAACAAAGAAAAATATTCCCATTAAAAAAATAGTTCCTCCTACTGTGCACTAAGATCTAGATTCTCAGAAAACGATTCCATCAAACGTATTGCTTTACTTTCACTAAATTTCCATACAACATAAGCATTCAGCAGAGAGCACACAGGATAAATTCGGCTACAGGACTAGTTAATGTTTAATCCTATGCCATTAAAGTCTAGTGTCTTGCCACATATCACTGCTAGCAGTGATCCAGGTTTGTTTTGTCTTTGCTTTCTTAGCATCCTAAGGATTTACAACTGAACAAAAACCAAACAACAATATTTTAGTGGAAAAATCCCATCCCACTCCCAAAAAACCTTTACCAGTCTGGAGCTGGCACCACAATTAGATTCCCTGTAGGAGACACACTGGCAAGAAAATGAAGGCTTAGATGCTCCTGAAGAGAATGAGGGGATAGCACTCCTACACACAGCCTTCCTTAACCTTGAAAAGAGACAGCCAAGTTGAGCAAGTGCCTCAGTTCCTCTTTGCTGTTTTAATTCGTTGTCCTTTTCACTACCCTACTCTTCAATGGATTAAACTGTTTAATCATTAGTTCTTTAAGCACAATCAGATACTTATGAAGGAAAGAAAAATTTCTTGAAAGTTGCATTTTAGTTGCAATTTTTAACACTATCAGGTTTTTTTTTTTTTTTTTTCATCTCCCTCAGCTCTACTCTTCCAAATTGAAGTCTGGGCAATTATTCTATAAGAAAGTAGTGGTCCAGATTGCATGAAGATTGTTACATACCCATCTACTACTGAAAGCAGTCAACATTTAGACACTCTTGAGGAAGTGAGGCTGTCAGTTCTTCATAAACCTGATCTTCTAAAAATATCTAAACAGAAATTGTGCTGTAGTAAAGTCTTTTCGGGAGCATAGAAGAAGTGACCATCCCTCATAGGTCAATGTCTTTAAGGTCCTCTACAGAAACATCCAATGAACAACAGTTTTAAGAATGAAGATGGATATGGGGGCAATCCTGTTCCGCATCCATACAGTAACAATGCTATAGCAAGTGAAATACATTCTAGTTTAGAAATTAAAAGCAGAGAAGAGGTGTGCATCTTATGAATTGAAGCACGTTATTTTCTCCAAGTAACAACCGAATTTGAGTTCATGAAAACAACACACAGCTAGCTTTCCTCCAGGTAAAGAGGCTGATAATTTTGTGAAGAACATACTGAAAATTTGAAACAATCACCATGAATCATGGAGAAAACATTCACAGAATCACATAAGCATTGCGCTCAAAAGGTCTCCATCTCTTCAAGGCCTAACGTGAAAAAGTAGAAGCCTTTAGCAGCACGGAAAACTGACAGGAGTGATCCTAATAGGGTGGTTCTCACAAGATACCAAGGCTGGAATGCAGCATTTCATTTTTGAAATAGAAGGCAATCCAGCACAGATATATGTCTTGCATGATATCTCTTCAGAGATCTGCTTTCTTTCACGAGTCTGTGCGCAACACATTTCTTTTGTATGTGCTTTAAGACCTCTTCCCTTTGCAATTACAATACTATGTTCTTTTGAATCATTTACTCACTTCCCATAAACCACGCTGCCTTTTGCGGAAAGGAAGAATTTTTCCCTTCTTTCCCTATGTATGCTAAGGAAATCCAGAAAAAATTGTTATAGATTTTATAATTATAGTTTCTGCATCAAAACATATTTCCTTCTGATCTTTTGTATAATACCATCTTCTTTTGCCAAGTGAAAAATACTTCTTCCTACGGCAAACAGAACCAAGTTATTTCTCCATAGTGTCAGTGGGATTCAGTGCCTGTTTTCTAAATTTGGATTTCTTTCCTTTGCCTCCCACTTTTTGGGAGCAGTGGAAAGGAAGTCTCAACTCCTGAATATCTATAGATTTTTCCTCTTCTCTTTTAGCATAGCTTGGAGAAGTAGAGGGCAAACCAGTAAGTCATCCTTATATATTATCCACACAAGGTCTTGAAAGGTCATCTAATCCATCCTGCTAGAGCAAGCCAGAAGTAAGTACCCTCAGCATTTCTAATGCTTACTTAAACCTCAGGTGGCTAAGGTGCTGCTGCAAAAGCAGCTTGTTATCATAAATTAAATAGATCTTTTGATTCCATGCAGCAATCACTGTTTTGCAGTAACAGGATTTCCCCTTCCACAACTCCAATTAACTTCAAGCCAAAACAGGGAATTCCTGGGCAAACAGCTTCCAGCAGAGGTACTGTAGATACTCTCTTTCTTATGATTACAAAGGAAGGAAGTAATTGAACAAGGCAACCAGCTAATCAGGAACAAAAAGAAAAATTAAGAGAATGAAGGCTCCCAAGTTTGTTTTTTGTTTTTTGTTTTTTTTTTAAAAAAGGAGACATCGTTCTGTGCTGTTGGACATAGAAATCACTGCTATGTACTGAAAGAGACTATAATGTGAGATATTTAAATCATTAGTAAGGAAGAAGCAATTAAGATAAATACAACTTGAACTGTAAGCAAAATTCTAATGAAAATACTTGCCTCCAGGAAGAAAGTGAAGGCCTTATCTGCAGATACTTGCTAAACAACTGTTGCTCAAAGCTCTATGCCCACAGCTGATCATGTCTGCAGGTTTCTACAGCCAAAAATAAAGTATTTTACTACTAAACCTGTAATTCAGCATTGTTTTTACTTTAAAAAGGAATCTTCCTTGTTTTAGAGTAACATGCATTCTCTGTTCCACAATCAAGTCTCAACATAATTACAGCACCAGGCAGAAGTCAAACACTGAAAAGTTTCTCACCAACCCAAACAGTAAGATAGCAGTTTCCGCGCAGTAGGCACATGCCCAAGAGTTACTGGCAGTCTTACTCTCATTAGGTAATGGAATACTGGGCTCAAAACCAAAATTCTCACTAATCATGTCAGTTACCCAGGAAGACTGAAGTAATCCTGCAGGTACTCTGCTTAAACTTAAGCCTTTTTGCTGTCAAAACCAGTTAGCTCTACTACATCAAACAGGTAAAAACACTTTGCTCTAGGTCATACTGTTCTCATATGATCCTACTTACTAGTAGGACTGGCTGTGCTAATTATCCATTCGAAGGCCAGCTGTCTTTCCAAGCACTAGCTGGACTTTGCTCCACTGTTTTTCAAAAAACATTTTTTTTACCTCCAACACCTCCAAATCTTACTGAGTGTATTTGAAAATCAGTTCCAAGTTAGGGCACATTTTGCATGGAAGAGCCTTGAATCAGAAGGTTTATGGAATAATACGTATCAGTAGAAGCATACGAACATTATGTAATAGTTTTGTATGTAGCCAGTTCAACAGAAGATCAGAATGGTTTTCTCCCCTCCCACCTCAGCTAGAGCTATTGTTCCCTTTAAACAGGGATTTCTATTAGCTTGCAAGGCAGTAGATCTAATCTAAAATATTATGATGACTGTTTTTTCCATTCAAAAATAGTTTTGGTACATCTTAATTTACCTCTACATTCTGATTAAGCTTGCTTGCTCAGTAAGAGACACACACTTTCAAGAAGCAATACAGCACAAAGTGAATCTTGCAGTCCTCAGTCAGCTAAAGCTCCCATAGACTAAGAAATAGAGCTTTGCAGCCTCCATCATTCTTGCTAGCACAACTGCAAGAGCACTGTATTTGCCTAGTATAAAAAAAATTGAGTTTTCCTTATATCGTGACACTGCATACAAAGTATTTTTTCCCCTTCAGAGTTTACCATCCCTTCCACTTTTCAGGACCCAGCCCTCTTCACACTTCTTGAGACTGGAAAGGATAGGCATATTTAAAAGCTTTCGTTCTCAACGCTAAGTACTCTGCGGTTATTACAAATAACGTGACAGAAACCTCATCACGTTTTCCTGTGAGGCTACACAAGTTGCCAAAACCAGAACCAAACATCAAACAAGGTGTCCTCACCTCCTCTTACTGTTCTTTAGTATCAATTAACGGTAACTTTCCTCACGATAGCTCCTGTAAATGGAGCTTTCATACAGCCCAGGAACATTCTTTTTTTTGTCCCCTCACTACAGGGGAGGGCAGTTCTCTCTCCTCGTAACGCCGGCCCCGTTCTCCAGGCGGCCGCCCCGCACAGCCCCTCCGGGCCGCCCCGCAGCCGGCGCCGCCCCACGCGCTCGGCTCAAGCGCGAGCGGCACCTGGCGCGGCGGCGTCCTGGATTCCCAAGAGCCTCCCAAGTACTCCGAGGCGTTACCACGCGCCAGGAGGCTGCGAGGAGAGAGGCGGCCCCGCCAAGGCACCCTACACACTGACGAGAAGGCCAAGCGCACACGCGCAGCCCCCGCCGGGCCGAGGGCGCCGCCCCCCCTCCCGCGGTGCCGCGCGGGGCGGCTGCCAGGCGCTGCTCACGTTTCTTCCTCTCCGGGAGGAGGGACTGCGCTCGGCAGGCCCTGCCCACCCCCGGCCCTCCTCACGCCCCGAACAAGGCAGGAGCGGAGCGGAGCGGATGAGCCCCCCGCCCTGCCCCGCCCCCGCCGCGGGAGGCGCCCTGCCGCTGTCTCACCTCGAGGCACGAGCCAAGCGCACCGCATGCCGCGGTTTCTAGCCGTCCCTCCCTTCTCCTTTAAACCTAGCGCTCTCCTCTTCCCCCGCTACACCGTCCGCCTGGGGCGGGGCCGCCCCGCCCGGGCAGCTCCCCGCCTCGCTCCCTCTCCGAGGGCCGCACAGAGCCGCGCCGGGCCGCCCCACCCCCCCGGTACCTAACGGCGCCCCCAACTGCCGCCGCGCGAGCGGGGCGGGGGCGGGACCTGCGCGCGCCTCACCTGACTCAGGCGCTGCCCGGCGCGTGCGCCGCCCCTGCCCTGTCCGCCCCGCCCGCGCGGTGCGGCGCGCGGCCGTAGGCTGCAGCGCGCGCGCTCGCGGCGGCGGCGCGGAGGGCCGTGGCCCCGCGAGGCGAGCGGGAGCGCGGAGCCACCATCCGGGTCTCGCTCGGCGGAGGCGACGGCAGCGGCGCGGCCGGCGCCGGGAGAGCGGCGGGCCGCTATGCATCTCCACCAGGTGCTCACGGGCGCCGTCAACCCCGGCGACAACTGCTACTCGGTGGGCAGCGTCGAGGACGTCCCCTTCACGGTAACGGTGGCGGCGGGCCGGGCGGACCTGGCGGCGGGGGCGGGGCAGCGTGGCGGGCTCGCAGGTGGGGGTGGGTGGGGGGAGGGGGGCTGCGGGCGGGCGGGCGGGCGGGGCCGCGGCAGCCGTGAGGCGAGCGGGGGCGGGGGGCGCCGGGGGGGCCTGGCGCGGCCGGCGGGCGGGAGGGAGGGGGCGTCGCGGCCCCGCCGGGGGCGGCGGATGCGGCCGGCCCTGGCAATCGGGCAGCGAGCGAGGGCAGCCCCGGCACGGCACGTCCGCAAACCTTCTGCTGGATGCTTTTTCCTTTTTTTTTTTTTTTTTTTTTTTTTAAAACGGCGGATGCTGTGGTGGTCTTGCAGGGAGAAGAGATTCTGTTGCACTAGGCTTCTTTAAAATCCTCTCCGCTGTTGATGAGCCTTTGGCTTCCATTGCTGTGGTTAACAGAATACAAATTTCTGTCTCGAAAGCTCCTCTTAAATTAGAGGAGAAAATAGTCGAAAAGAGAAATATTAAGCGGATTTCAGGAGTCCAGTAACGTATTTTATAAATTGGTGCATCATCCCCTGGTTATTTTTACTTCTCATTCTAATGTCAGTTGCTACTGTTTTAGCTTATCTGCTTGCATGATTTTAATGAGTGATCAGCTTCTGCAGTGCTTAGCACAGTATAATCTACTCAGTATTTTATTATTTAGCAATAAATTGTCTCATTAGATTTTGTGTTAATGTTTACAAGATTGGCACTAACCAGTTCCAAACTGAATGATACAAAGCATTATTTTTAGTGTAGTATGATGGTCAGTAGACTAGTCAGGTATTTAAAGCTTACTTTGAATTATCACAGATGTGTAATTTTAGTAATGAATGCTCAGAAGTCCTCAGAAATAAAAAGATGCTAGCTCTTTCTGCATTTTCCTTGTTCTGCTGCTATGCAGCTATACTGATGTTAAAGGGACCTCTGTTACTTTTGGTAGTCATATACAAATATTCATATACTACTGTGTTTCTTTTTACTGTGATAATTTGGAAATACTAACTAATTGGTGTTATAAAATACAATTCTGTGTTAAACCTCATTGCAGTTTTAACAACATCAAAAATGAATATGAGATGTTATAGTTTATAGAAGAGTTTCCCAAGAATAAAGGTTACATTTTACAAAGACACAAAACCATTTGGTAGCATGCTTTAACTGTGGAATCGCATATAGTAATGTACCTCATTCGCTTCTCTGGCTGCTGCATCCAGTTTTATCATAGGACTTTAAAGAAGGAATTAAAAGATGAGTATGCTTTAAGAAATATATTTTCTGGACTTTCACAGCTGTAACCTTCCTCTTCTCGTTTCCTCCTCTTTCTATGTATTTGTGGTGTTATTTCCTACTGCTCTAGGCTTTGATGTTGTAATAAGCTGCACAGTAAAAACATTTGTAGCACAGAGTTCAGGCTGTTGTATCCAGACTCAAAGGAAATTAGTCACCTGTACGACTCTCGGTGGCACCATACATAATCTACCCGTTCATTGCAGATGACACTTTCCTTAGTGCCTAACCTTAAATACTGTTGGTCAACATTGATCAACCATATTGATGCTGCTCCGTATTCCCAAACCATTGAGCTGTTTGGAGCCATAGCTTTAATTTAGATCCTGAAGCAGGAGCTGCAGTTTAGGCAAGGGAACATCTGTATTTGTGATAGGGCCTGACTCCACAGCCATATGCTTAAGAGCTAATATCTATCAGCTGGAACACAGCTGGAAGCAGACCAGTAAAAGGCAGGTGGTTAAGGGGGACCTACAGGAGCCATTGCATACGTGTGCTTACTCATGTTTTTACTGATGCTAGGGCATGCATTTAAATGAGAACTAGTTCATGTGGACTTGAAAATATTGCAGCTGTCTTTGTGCAAAGGCAATGCTGTAATCCCAAGGATATTGCGATAGTCTCTCTGTCACTCGTGTTAACGTTATTCGACTTAGAACAGTGACTTGAATATTCACTGCTTAATGGTTTTAAAGATATTTCCTATTTTCTTGAGGAAACCTGTCTTCCTAAGATGAACTTGCTTAGATGCCTAACTCCAGTGATCTTAGGATTCTGAGAGAAGGGATTCATTTTCTTCCGACCTGCTCAGGGACATTGCAGTCCTCTGGTTCCTCTTCATCCTTTCCTTTCCTTGGTGGCTTGCTCCTGGCTAGTTTAATCGTCTCCTTGCTGGGGATACAGCAAGGCTTACAAATTCCAAGTTAGTGTAGTCAGAGCAAGAGTATATGTTTTGCGCAGCTGGACTTTTTTCAAGCTTTGAAAGTCGTTTAGGTGTTCTGAGAAAGTGCAAAGAAATAATTTTGCCATTAATATTTTTACTTGATAAAAATAAGTATTAGTGCCTTTATAATATGAATAAATAGAGCTAGTTGCCTTTCTCTGACACTTTAAAACTCTGGCCAGATTCGGATACATGCATGCACAAATGGCAGTCTCTGGCAGTATGCTTGCTAGAGTTCATGAAGGCTGGTTACAAAGGTTTTGTGTGTCTCTGTCTGAAATGCACACAGTGTTCTTTCCTCTCTGCGCTCCCACATCTGCCCACAACAATATTGACATACATCTAGTATTTCTCAAATAAGAAATGAAACACGAGAGGTGTTTGGTTAACGAACTGACTTGTGGATATTGTAGCAGTGTTGTACCCAATCTAGCAGAGTGGGTAATAAACAGAAAAAATTGCTTGAAGGGTGATTAGAAGCAAAGTAGCTTGATAGTGCGTGACAAAGCAGTCTCTTGAGCCTCCCTCAGTGTGTCCTGTCCAGCTCTGGACAGGACGCAGCAGAAGCAAAGGGTTTAAGTACTAAAGGACACAAGTTATAGTTTTGTCATTTCTGGTAACAATTTTGTGCGCTATTCAAGTTACTTTTAAGCAAAGCTTCATGTCTCGTTTCAGCAAATATTGTTCACCATGTTTTACAAAGGAGTTTATAGAAGCTATAGGTCATCAGAGTTGAGCTTTAAAAAAAAAAAAGCCCTAGAAAACACATGCTCTGGTTAGACAGAAGAAGGGTAACTCCTGGTACATCATTTGAACATTGCAGTCTAACTCACAGCTAATACATTTTTAAAGGGTAGTAAGCTACCTGTATTTTTCAAACCACGTTTGATTTGAATTAGCTTTTATTATTAAGCAGCCTTTTTAAGTTGAGCCAATTTCAGTCACTCACCCTAACTCTGGATGTACTGTATGTACCAATCTAACATTTCATGATGTTGAATAAGGTGTTTTCATATAAAGAAGCCAGGCTGTTCAAATTGTGTTTATGTAACTTCTGTCCTTTGTCCAAAATCAAGTTTGTTTGTTTGTTTCTTCTCTGACACTCTGAAGAGAATGTAGCTGTTTTTAAGGTCAGTCTGGATTTAAAAAAAAAAAAAAAAATAGAAACAAACCCATTTGTACTGACCACAAGGGAGGAGTTAAACTCACTAGGTCAGTTACTTACAGGTTGGATTCTGTATGGATAACAATTCCAACAACTGCTTTCTGTCCAACAAATAGAAGATAATGGAAGGTTCACTTCATGTAAGAGGTATAATTAAATGCAGAAAATATGAAACGTAAACACTGTTATTAGTGGAGAAACAGGAATATCAAATGTTACCTGTATCAGTACATAAGAACTTTCCAAATGGAAGTGAACTATTTTAAATATCTGATTGGTCATTTTTGAAAAGAAGAGACAAACTTCTTTGCCTCTTCCATGCCAGTACTAACACTTGGCCTGGAACTACGTAATGAATTTTAGAAACTGTTGTGAAGGAGGTTACACACTCACACTTCTTTTTTTCTTAGTGTAAACAGCAAAACGTTCATCCAAAGCTTTGTCAACAAGATACAGCAATTCAGAACAGGTTTTCTTCTCTGTTGTAGGGAGTTCCGCACTTCTCCCCTACTTCATCATTCTTGAAAATTACTTTTTAGACCCCTTATCTGCAAATCCCTGTCAGTTTTTCTTTTCATGTAGGGATACCTTCCCCAACGTGTCATGTTCATATGAACTGGATTACAGACGCATCTGAGTCCTTACTACTTATTCTCTGAAACTCTGTGTGTGAATATATTGTAAAGTGTTCAATCGCAAATTTGTCTCAAATGTCAGTTTAGGAAAACCTGTTCTAAAGGTACGTGCTAGTATTGGGCTTTTTTGCAGTTATTTTGACAGGCTGTATTAAGCATTTGTAATTTACTGGGACTTAGCTGGTGGGGGTGAAAATGTTGTATCTGTTGATGCGAGTTTGGAAATATTTCAGAATGCAAGTGTCTTCATTGTTTATCAGGAGACAGAAATTTCTGTTTACTATCCATAGCTTATTCAAGCCAGAAACTTAGAGATAAGTTTTGCTATACAGGAGGAGTGCTAGAACTTGTAGATGATCTCAGAAGGCCAAAAAAAGCTTTAATTCAGGTTTTAATACAGCTTTTAATTCATCTTTTTAAGCTTAGAGGTTTATGAACTTTTTTTTAATACCACTGTTGGCAAATTCTCTTTCCTGCCTGTTATTTACAATCTTGAAGTGCCTCTGTACCCCTAATAGTACATACACAGTGGCACTTGAGAACTTCTAGTCCATTTTTACTCATGCCAAATTTGTAAAGATTTGTAGAGATATTATAGAAAAGTTACAGAAAGAGGAGAATCATTTTATATAGAGAGGAAAATATTTTAGTAAGAAAAAAGATGAGACTGTGCGAAGGAAAAATTGTTTCTGTGACTGAGAGTTCAACATTAAAATTGGAGAACCAAACAGGAAAACATGGGAGGCTGAAAAAGTGATATACACATGCTGTTTTCTTATTATCGAAGAACTGAGAATATAGCAGAAACTAACTGATACAGTGTGGGTGACAATGTCCTCCTCCTTCACAGACAAAGCTCTTGCATTCAATTAGAGCTTTGTCATTGTTCGTTTCAGTGGTCCCATATCTTGACAGAGCAGCCATTGGCAAGCTGCAGCTTATTAGTTGCTTACAGATCTTGCAAGTCATCCTTGCTTTCTGGCGGTTTTGCAACTCTAATTTTCTCTTTGAAGTTATCAGTGACATTAGAAATGGAGGCTGGCAGATACTCCGTGTGGGTAGTGCTTACTGTTCATACAGTAAGCATACAGTGACAACTTACAGTTCTGTTTATCTAAGACTTCTGCACTGCTCTCACCCATTACAGTATCTCAGCATCTTACTTTCCGTCTTTCCTTTTTGCATGGTTTACAGATTATTCCATTCCTCTTGCCAGACCATGCAGATTGTTAGTCCGTTGCCACAAATATTTGTGGCCACTATTCTTTTAGCAAAAGAGAGCTGTGGTGATTTAATGATTTTCCAGAAGTTGTTGTCAGTTGAATTCTTAAGAAGAAACTACTGTTATTAAATATTACAGTGCTTTTCTATTGTTGGTCAGTGTAGGATGCAGCTACTGCGTTACCACTTAAGGAATGAAAGAACAAAATAAACAGAGGATTTGATAGAAATGTTTGTGTTTTGTTCAAACGTATAAACATGTTAATAGATGGAGTTATTAGTAATCAAGTGGGAAACTTGTATTTAGACATGTAATATGAAATGTGGGAATACCTTTCAATGCAGAAAAGTGTGTTAACCTTTACAGTTTCAAAAATTTTGGAGACTATAAAAGTGAAAAAAGTGGACATATATTTTAAAGAGAGAGAAGATTAATGGTGAGATTATAATAAATATACTCCTTAAAGTAAATTTAGGTTTTAAAGTTATATACTTTTGATGTATTTTTAAGAAATAAGAAATACCCTCAAAATAAACATCCACACTAAGAAAATGACCCCAGAACCAAGAGACAGCACTCACTCAATCTAGAGCTGAAGGCTGAGACCCTGCTGTTGAGGGTGTGTTTTGACTAAGGTCATTAATGGACTAACTCCTCTCTGCTGGCATAAGACACTTAGGTGTGCCAAGTCAGTTGCTGATGCAGTGCCAGACAGGGGCAAGGAAGAGTAAGAACAGGAGTGACACTAGTAAGATTTCATGTAAGGAAGAGATCTCTACATTTTGGTGATTCTTTAAGAAAAGTATATGTTTTCTACTGTAAACCAAACCACCCTTTTACTTAACTTTTGTTAAAAATATGCTAAATAGTACAGTTAGAAAAATACTCCTTTGTCGCTATAAGAAGTGCAGATGGGTGAAGGAGAGGAGAGAAACAAACAAAAAAACATTTAAAAACACAAGATACTAAATCCTCTTGCTTGAGAAAGTCAACAAACATATAATACGAAGTATAAAATCTGTTCTGGTTCATGCATAATCAACTATATATATACTTATATATGTACAAAAGTTTAAAACCAGTAAGCGTAATGAAATTACAGTTGAGAAGTCTTTCCTTTCTCGTATATTATTTCAGTCACATGTTCATATCCCTTCCTAATTGGAAGGAAGGATTGCAATTAGTGATGCATCATGTTTAATTAAATTTTAAATTTGCATGTAAAGTTATAAATACTAACAATCAATAGGGTATTTGAAGTGGATCAGTGCCTTTTTTTTACTGTATCAACAATTTAAATGACATCTTCTAATAGGTTCATCTTAGTAGTTATGAGGCAGACTGCCTGCTGAAATGAAACTGAACGTAAATGAGTCTGTCAGTTCTTTGCTGTGTTAATTGCTCACCCTTTGTATTAAGTAGTGGGAAAAATCAGCTGTTTGTGAATGATAAAATTCTGGATGAATTATTGGAACAGAAGGACCTTCTTTCATTCTCCTGCCTACCTATGGGCATTTGTATCCTGGTCTCCATCTCCTTCCTTCCTACTTGTGAACATCTGCTGGCCTGGCTGGAATTCTACACCTTTCTGCAACAAATTTCAATATAAAAAGTAGAACAGCAAAGCAAAAGCAGCTTTTCTGTTCACTGTCAAAACGTATTTCAGAATCTCAGCTCTCCCAGTTTCTGGAAAAAATCCCATTCTAGTTTAGTAATAATTTATTCCCTTCCAAACTGGCTGTAATAGTTGGATAGCCTAGTCGTTAAGCAGTTAGGATATTCTATTACATAGATAATCTCCCTCTAAGCAGCTGTTGGTAGTTGGGGTTTTTCTTTCCTGTTTGCGTTGTGAATAACTCCTGTATCAGTTCCTCATAGCTTCCCAGAGCCACAGTTACAGGCTTGAAGACTCAGAAAGACAAGACTGTGTCACTTTTTTTTTTTTTTTTTTTTTTTTTTTTTGCAAGGTGACTTTGGAAATCTTATAGACAGTCTGCATTTTGTGCGGAGCTTGCATTTTTGAGTGTGCAACTGTGTGGCTACTTTGCGCATTTGAATACTGCAGCTACACATAAAAACAGCCTTTTTGCGTTCAGATAAGCATTTAGCTGTATATGGGACCACATCAAAAGTTTGCATGTAGAGCTGTGATAATAATATTCACGAAAGTAGAATATGCTTGCATGCAAAACGTGCATAGATATTGATTGACCCTAAATGTCTTTGGGTTGTGAAATCCATAAGCACATGAGGCTGTATTCCTGGTTAATGATTGTGCTAGCGGACATCCAGTGGTGCAACAAATTTTAAATTAAAAGCAAAGAGAAAAGAGGAACCTGAATAATTATTTTCTTATAAGTTTCTTTACAAGGACAGGAATTAATTATTTTGGTAGCAGTAAAACCATTTATGCAAACACAGTGAACTTTTGGCTTCATAAAAGCTCGTAGCAAAACTTTTCATCATGGGTTTACTTTTTACTTGAGGTCTCCCTGATTTTGAGGGTGGCTTTTTTCTTTTTTTTTTTTTTTTTGCCTGAATTAGAGCATGCTGTGCAGTCTGTGATTCTTTAACAGGTCCAACTGTTTGACAGCTATATAAGATTTATTTTCAGAGCTGTGACTCTGATCAAATTATTAAGAGCAAAAGTTTCTGTTTATCCCAAGCAACATACTGTTTTAGGAAATGTTAGAACAAGAAAAGGCCTTCAGGCATAACTCTTAAGAAATTTAGTAATCTACCTTAGCTGTGTTAATTTCTGACGTGGGAAGTATTTGCTTTGCTGCTAATGTTACTGTTCCTTTTTTGTTTTTAGCAGTGACTGTACTTTCACTAAATTAAGCCTTTTGCTTCCCTTTTCCTCATTTGTTGCTCCTTCCCCGAAGAATCAGATGTAGCCATAGAAGGTCATGGCACCTCAGTTGTCCACCCTAGTACCAGTGGTTATCTGACATGTTATTTTAGGGGACTGGGTGACCATCAGGGGACATTAATCCTATAAACCGAGAGAGCAGAAGCTATATATCCTAGTACTGAGATAAACAGAAGTGCACACAACTTCTCACACACTCGTTATAAAAATAATGCAGATAGCCTTTTTAATATGATTGACCTCTAAGAAGAGGGCTAGGACTTGGTAATATGGAGATTATTGTGAAAGAAGCAGGGAACAAGTTGACCTGACAAAGCAATTTTATACCATCTGAAAGTGACCGTTGAGAGCTGGCACGTTCCTTGCTTATTTCAACTGTTGCAAAGATTTCTGTCTTCTATATTGGACTCCCTGGAAAACTTTAAGGAAAGAGACTCCTAGCTATAATTATGTTTACTTTGTAACGTTTCAGTAGTAGACTGATGCAATGAAGGGATTTCTAAGCTCAAATGTGGGAGTTCAGTGGAACAGATCATCTGGAGTGATTAAGGAATAGAATATTCTGGCACACTGGGACAGGTGAAAAATTGGCAGACATACACATATGTATCCTGCCAAGGAGAAGTTTTGCAAGAGATAATTGTTCTGTAACATATTCTTTAGCAAATGTCATTATTCCCGCCCCTGTAACTCTATAACAAAAAAGAATGGACTACAATTGTTCCTGTATTAAATGTGTTTTCTCTGATATGCAGGAGCAGCAGCGTTATATACCAGACCTGTTTTTAAGTTCCACTTTTTTTAAAAAAAAAGAATTCTCAGAAGTCTAATATGGGTGTGTAAATTAGCAACGTGCTCATTGCAGACAGCCAGAATTTTCCTTTGTTTTCTATGATTTTGGAGGGAAAATACTGAAAAATAAAAAATGATTGCCTTTTAATTATGCACGAGATTATTTTTTCTTGAAAGTAGAATAAACATTTTTAATGCAATACCATCAGCATCTGACAGTAGACATTGCTTGTCAATGGGTATTGCACTCCACTGTCTAATAAATGCAAAAGCATATAATTTCAAGGCAAGAAGAGAGTATTCATTGTTTTATTGTGCATCCTATTGGTTCATAAACATATCAAACCTTCCCAAGTTCATATCTGTTCTCAGAAGGACAGATTATTCCATGGGCTGTGAGTTATTAAGGTGTAAGCATCATCTCATTGAATTCCTTTTCCCTTCTCTGCTCCCTGCACTGGAGGAAGTTGTAGAGTAACTCACAAGAGTTGCTTTTTACTTGTTGCTTCTTCCATTGCTTCAACCAAATTGGTGTGGAATAAACCCTCTGTATAATAACATAAAATTAATTATTTGTTTAAGTGGAAGTGGAGACTTCAATGCTTTCATGGATTTTGCAAAAAAAAAATCTAGTAAGGATTTAGTTAAATTAATTTTTAACTGTATTTATTTTTAAAATTATTTCAGGCTTATGGTTCTGGTTGTGATATTGTTATTCTGGCAAATGACTTTGAATGTGTGCAAATTATTCCTGGTGCTAAGCATGGAAACATCCAAGTCAGTTGTGTGGAGTGTTCCCAACGGCAAGGCAGGGTAAGGATTTTAATAAATGTGTATAAACTTTAAAAAAATGAAATGCATCTAAATGAAATAACTAAACAGTAACTTAAGATATGAATGCTGTTAATGAGTTAGTTTCATGACAAAGATCACTTTTTACTAACCTATCTGTAACTTTCTGAGTAACGTTTCTTCAGAGAACTGTTTTAGTTTAATAGTAATTTATTTTTAAAAGTTTTAGTTTTGGTTGGGAAGGAGACGGAACGGATCCTGCAAAAAGAGGTCTCATAAAATGTGGAAATATGTATTAGTCAGAACTTACTATCAGAACTGGAGTTGTACTAAAATTCCTGTTGTTATTATTGAATGTATTTATTATTATATACTTATATCTAGCTAAAGAAGACAAGGAAAAATTAATAATTCATGTATACATACGTGTGCGTGTGCGTCCTGTAAAGGAATGAGTTCGAAATTCTTTATTTCAGAACAGCCAGTCTAGATTGCTGAGAAAAAGGAAACAACTTTCTGTGAGTTGTAGCAGAGCATTGACCAAATTTTGCTCATCAGTAGTCTGCTAGGCAATTACAAATTGGCTGTCGTAGTGAGAAAGCCCGAGTTAGAATTCAGGCAGCTCTAGCTGGCAGGGCCACAGCACGGCAGCTCCAGTGGAGTCCCAGGACTACTGGAAGAGAATCTGCAGCTGCAACGGCGGCCCCTGCAAGACCACTGCGCAACCCCTGGGAGGTCCTGCACTCGGGACTGTGAACTCATGGTCTGTTCTTCTGGGTGTGTTGCTGCAATTGTAAATTCTTTTTTTCCTTTATGAAGAGGAAATAAAGTTTCATAAGAAATGTGGTGCAACTTTTGCATTATTTCTGTATTGAGGAGACCAGATCCTGAATGAGAAGAGCAAACTGTTTTTACAGTTTTCCTTTTAAAATCTTTTAAGGAAGACAAGAGAATTTAAAAGATAGTCAGAAGTACCTATAAGCATATGAGCACTGGGCAGATAAATGAGCAGATAAATTGCTAATAAAGACCTTTTTGTATATAAAGCTTTGTGTAAAATAAATGGATGAAAGAAATTGAGGGGTCCAATTGTATAAGTACTTCAGTTTTTCCATCTACCATTTGTCTCTCCTCAAAATGTATTTAACGACTCAAAAAAGAATCACATTTGCTTCTGTTTTCCAGTAGTTGTTATTCAGAGGTAAGAAATGTAATCTGGGATCATACTGAGGCCTAGACACTAATAATTAATTTATTAGTTCACTGTGAAGTGGGCAGGACAAGAGCAGAAGTAGTGAAGGCATCAGATTTCCCTTATGCATTAACAGGAGTTACCTTAGAAACATATATTAGAACTGATTGTCAGTGCATATCCCACTGAAGATGCCGCCTACCCCATTTAGAGTTAAAATCTTAAAGGGAGGCCTGTTCAGAAGTATGTTTCTCTCAGCTTCCTCTAGAAAGTATATATTTAGTGCAATGAATGACCTTAATATTCATTTCACTTTTCTTGATTAATTGCACATAGAAATGGTACTGGAAATTCTTTAGGTATTTTGCAATTTTGCAGTTATTTTTATCTCCTAACCTTACATTTTTCATTTTTCAATTTTTTTCCAGATTGCAGCATCATATGGAAATGCTGTTTGCATTTTTGAACCACTCGGTATAAATTCTCATAAAAGGAATTGTGTAAGTATTTATTTTGTGGTTGTAGTTCAGTTTAGGCTCTCAGAATAGGCAAAAGTATGTCTGCCATTTTTATTGCCACAATATGTTAGCACACAGAAGATTAATGGAGAAATGTTTTCTACCATCCATAATAAAATTGGGTGGATGGGATCTTCCAGTGTATGAACCAAACTGAGGACTGCACTCCTCTCCAGTTCACAACAACATTTTGTTCTTGAATCACATGCTAGAATGACATGGTGTTGAGTTGGCACTTCTTAACTTGAAGAGGTGTGTCAGATCAGTAGTGCAGAGATGTGACTTGCTCTTGTGCAGGTGTACTCAGGCTAGTTTTAACAGCAAAGCCATGGCCAAGTGCTCTGGTGTTAACAATGATCTCGAGTGGCTTTTGCAATCTCTATAGCATCTATGCTGCCATCCCTTATGCTGGAAATATAAATGTGTGACCTAACTAGTTTAAAATAAGCTAGAGAGATATTTGTATGTGTGACAGGTCCAGCTCTGGTTCTCAGGACACTCTGTGATGCATTGTATAAAAATTTTTAGAATACAATTGAAGAATTTATTAAAACTAGATTCAGCAATCTGCTACTGGGTCCTGAATTTGTTTGCAACAGGATTAATAGCAATTTCGTAGAGGAAGAAAGAAATACTGATACTTTTGGATTTTGCTGTTGATGCAAGAGTTAATCCTTTACTGTTTTTAAACCACAGCAACTAAAGCGTCAGTGGCTTAAAACAGGGCAATTTTTCCTCAGTTCTATGACTTACAACCTGGCATGGGATCCTCAAGGTAACGTGAAACTTATGTGAAGTATTTGTTCAACATTTATAGTTATAGAACTTGAACACAGTTTGTTTGTTTTTTTAATTGAAATAAAGCAGGAGCATGATATGGAGATTTTAAATTAGCCATTCTCAAGCAGTGTCGCATAAAATGCGAGGCATGCAGGTGGCTGAAGGTAGCATTTGTGAGAATGCTATGCCAAATGTTTGAGTGTTTTATGCAAGATCTTAGTTTGGGAATCACAGTGTTAAATTGCTAACTGACTAGAAATTGCCATTAAGAATCAGATAAATACAATTTTATCACAATTAAAGTCAACAGTGTACTAAAATGTTCCTAAGATGTCTAACAATGAGTAGTCTGTGAGGTATGAATGGCTATTTAGTATCTGTAATTTTCATTATTAAGTGTGATTTATCATTTGAAGTCACCTTAAAAGAAAAACACCAAAAAAACCCTCTCCTCCTTAAAAGGCATTGTAAACGCAAAATATTTTAATAAAAGCAACTCTATGATATGATTGAATACTCTTATCATAATTAAAGTAGACTTTTTAAAGTCGAGTTTCTAACTTGTTTTTTAGTAATTCTCAACAAAATATCAAAACAAGCCTAATCTTTCAATATGCATGCGTTATCTTGGATTCACGGCTTTGATATTACTCACTTTCAGGTAACAGGCTGCTGACAGCAACTGACTATTTGCAACTGTGGGCTCCACCATCTAGTGACGTGCTAGAAGAAGATGAAGAAGACGATCCTGAAAATCAGATCAAAGATGATAAAGTTCTCCCAGTTCTAAATGATTGGAAATGTGTCTGGCAGTGCAAGTGAGATAATTTTCATTTTAAGACAGATTGCACTACCATCTCATAAATCAACCATATCTCCTCTCAGGAAAACATATTTTAAAATGTGCTTTTTAAAACAGTTTAAATCCCATACAATTATGTATAATATCCTTCAAACTATAACTTATTGTAAATAAAAATCCCTCATTTTTCAAGTGACCTGCTGTCAGCAAATACCCTAGTCAGAGGTTTACCCAAACTGTAGTACTGGCAATGCACCCAACTTATCCCTGTCTTTTCATCTTTGAAAGTACTGCTGAGGTACTGGATGAGAGAGACTGAACAGCGAATCTGCTACTATGGTAAAGAAAGAGGACAGCCTCCTGAATCTCAGGAAGAGAGTCCTGAAACTCTCTGCCTCCTCTGTTCTAGTTGAGATCCATGTTATAGAAGTGCTTCAAGATCAACCATTTGTATAGATAATAAAGACGTGGGAAGCAGCCGCCTGTGAACCTAAGTTTTGCTTCACTCCGTCGAAATCATGCTAGATTTTGTGCCTACAAAGCGCTGTGTAGACTGCTCTCTTCTTTCAGACAGCTGACTCATAAACTTTAGTCACAGACAAATAGTATCATCAATTATCTAAAAGAACTTCATTTCTTCTATCGTTTCTCTTGGCTTTACTAGGAGGAGGGGAGCAGCTGGAAAAAACTTCACTTTTGTGATCTCATCAGATCTAGCCTAGGCTTGCAATGCTTAGAACAATTTATTTTATGACCTGTTTTTCTATGAGGAAAACTGTGTGAAAGTATTGAATATTTTGTTTTGTTGTAGCAAATAGTTTTTATACTTAGGCTATTTCTGAAGTATGCTTAAAATAACAAGTATGAAATACCAATATATTTCATTTAAATAACACGCACTAATACTGAGTCAAGTGCATACCTAAGGAAAATACTATAGAATAAATAACACATTACTCACAATTTAAAACTGTTATGTTCTTTAGGACTGCAGTATCAGTACATCTGATGGCATGGTCGCCTGATGGTGAATACTTTGCAACAGCTGGAAAGGTAAGAGCAAAAAAAAAAAAAAAAAGTGTTTGAGATGTGTACGTTTGTTTGACAAAAGTAAATAAATACTATAGAATAGTCCTGGGCCATATGCTCTCCTTATAGTCTGAGCTAAGGACTACAATATCGTCTCCTGGGGTATAATGCCGTATTTTCATGTAATTCGTGTCATTTCAGCAACAAGAAACTGGATTTAACTTTATACTCCTACTGAGTACTGCACAATCAAAATGGTAATGTGGTATTAGTAATAGTCTTTGATATATTTTAGACAAAAAATACTTAGATGAGCTTTCAGATATATATAAGTGAGCTTTCAGATATATATAAGTAAATGTTTTGATGTCTATTTGAAATAATGCAGTTAAATACTAGATCATCATGACAGAAAACAACACATGTTTAAGCTGGTATAATGAACACATCTCAATAGATAAATTAGAATAAATTTTCAATTTACAATGAAGTCCAGGTTCAATTATCAGTTCTAAACTTCCATTTCAATTTGTCGTCTTTGGTTTTTTTTTTTCCAATTTGCTATTCAAATTAAATTTTCAATTAATTATTCTCTTTAATGTCATCCTTTCATTTGAGTGATGTTCTTTAACTTTTCTAGTCTGGAAAGTTAAACATTTAGCGCTTGCACTTAATGTTGGTCAAACAATGAGATGAATTTTAGTAACCTCTGTTTTACTTACACTTGCTAAAGCGGACAGCTGAATCATGAGCCTCACTGTTATATGACCATGAACCTGCTCACAACATCACCTTAATAAATATTGCGTTTTGAATCAATGTGGTTAGAAAGTTATCAAAAGGTTTGCTTTACTCTGTATTTCTAGTCTCATGAATTTACTTTTATATAGCAAACAATTTGACTACATACATGAGGCAGATAGTTCCAGAAGTCATTTTCTGTCTGTAGGACAGCTCCATCTTAGTCATTTCATGAGATTCACAGCTTTGATTGTCATTCTTAACAGAGCTGCCTGACAGAGTTCCCTCTTGCAGAATTTGTGGTTAGATACTGTCTTTTTTGATCCTTGTTAGGAAGTATTTCCTCTTATCTGCGCTCCTAGAGGTTTATATTTCTTCATTTATGTATTTTATACCATATCACCACCACCCTAGCAGCCAGTCCTGGAACCCAGGGATGTGGTTTCCAGATGGGTACAATATACTACATTTATACTAGTAATATTCCCCTTAGCTCACATCACTATGGTGACACTCCAGTCTCACTTGATGAAAATGGTGAATGATAATTTGGACAGATAAAGGAAAATATTAGCTGATTTATGCTTCAGGTTGTGAAATCAAAGTCTGAACATTGTGGGGAAATGAAGAAGAACAATTTCTAAGAAAACTTAAGAGGATTTGGAGATTTAAAAAAAAAATGCATAGAGAACAAATGTTCTTCATTCTATTCAAAATTCCAGAAATGCTATTGTTAAAATGATTTTTTTCTTTTTGTCTATTTTTTATACATTTAACTATTTTCTTTATCCCTTAAATTCATCCAACATCCTCATTTCCAAGACACTATGCAGCCTGACCCAAGTTCATCCTAGCTTGCATTAAAACTTTTTCCCCCATGCTTTCTAATTGTTGCTTTCTTCCTACATACCTCTTTACTGTTCTTCCGGTTTTTCTCATTATTAGGTTCACATATGTATTCATGCTCTGTCTGCATTTAGGATATTTTCTTTCTTGATCCAATATTTGCCTTTATTCTACTCCAAATCTGAATGAAAAGATAGTGTCTTCCAGAAATTCTTGCTGCTTCGTTCTCTTGGGTGAAATACAGAACGCATCTTTCTTGTCAGTTGAAAACAGCTAATATTTCTCACGAGGAAAGAACACTGTGCTCTTAAGGATTGTATGGAGAAAATGCATAGAGAACCCAACCAGAAAGTAGGGGGCCAAATGGCCTGCAGGAAATATCACTTTCTGGGAGTGAAGTGTTGCCAGCAGAAAATTTCTTCAGTCCTGTAACTTGTTCCTGAATGACCATGAATGAGATAAGCGATCTCAAAAGTGAGTTGTCTGGAAAACTGCAAATAGTTCTGGGCCACAGACTGAGTATCCAGATACTCAGAAAGATACCAGAACAGCACTTTCCTTATTATTTGGGATTTTCTTTTGTGATGTTTTTAGTTATGGCCACCTAATCCCATGGGTTTTTTTTTTTTTTTTTTTTTGCTGCTTTACCTAGAATGACTGCCTCTTAAAGGTTTGGTATCCTATGACTGGTTGGAAGTCATCTCTTCTGCCGAAAGAGAGTGAAGAAAAGAAAAAATGCTCAGGAGCTGTCCACTTCTCATTTGTCTATTTGGCACATCCTCGAGCAGTGACAGGATTTTCATGGCGTAACATCAGCAAGTACATGCCCAGGTTTGGAAGTTTTTTTTTAAACCCAAACCTTTGATCAAGGTCTTTTTAGCATGCTGCTTGAAGTATGACCATCAAGAACATGATTAGATTGCTCTGACTATACTTTCAAGGAATAAGACATAGGAGCATCTACCCATATGTTTCTGGATTACCCTGTACAATACTTACAGTCATGCTAACAGTTGTGACTTTTTAAAAATCTGATCTAAACTTCCGTGCCTTCTCCAGTTATGCATGAATATAAAGCTTTGTCTTCATCAAATGTTATTGAAGAATAACATATGTTGCATTGGAAATATGTGTTTAAATGGTTAGCAATTAATGAGCTGTTTTCAGAGTCTCATTGTATAGACGGGCTTGTAAATTAATTTTTCAATTTCACTTTTCAGGATTTAGTCATATTTATTTCTTCTCCAAATAATCCAGCAAATCAAATAATTTAGGCCGTTTCATAACTACAGTTTTATAATAATGTTTCATTTATCAAATAACAACCATTCCATGTTCACATGCAGTTTTGCCAATAATCTGAGTTAATATATCAGCATGCCAAAAAGACTATTGATACAAAATAGGGGAGAGGTAGAAATTTTTATGAAGCAATTATAACCGCTAAATATTTGTATATTCTCTTAATTCCTGCTGTGTCCCTGTGGGTACCTAATTTAATTAATTCAGATAACCTTGATGTTGTCTGTCTTCAGGGGTTTAGTCTGCAATGTGTTACTTACATCATGTCACGACGGCATCTGTCGGCTATGGGCGGAGACGCTGTTACCAGAAGATACTCTTCTGGGTGAGCAGATCTGTGAAACTAGCACTTCCAGTATTAGCAGCAGCATCTCTCAATCTGGAAAGCAAAAAGACAAAATACAGCATGCGCTAGAGGTACAAGTAAATACTGATTTTGTTAATTTTTTATTTCAGGATTTCTTAAACTTATATAAATATTTAAAGGACATACAACTCTGAAATTGTGCATTATCTAGTTCTTATAAGCATAGTAGAATATTCTGAGTTACATCATACTAGTTTTTAAAATTTATTACTAATAATTGAAGTGAGAGATTTTCAAATTTTGCAACAAGCTCTGCATTCTTAAAACTCAGAAGAAACCTACTTTTTCTACAGCCAACTAATAGTGTTGGGAAGAGAAGCTGTTTAATATGGAATAGTAAGTGATGGTTTCATTCTGATAGGGACTGAGAGTCTGCAATTATAAAAACATTGGAATCGGTAAATAAACCGTTTTCGTTGAATCCTTTAGTTATCTCATTTGATAATTGCATTTCCAAAAGGTGGCATTGTAGGGCTGTATCTGAGTTTCAGTAGTAGTCATATCAAGTCTATTAAGTTTGCGGGGGGCAGGGGGGGAACTTTCATCATAAGCTGCAACAATCAGACTGAATTTTTATTTCTTGTATATCATGACTATCAACAAATATATAGGGAGAGTGGGACAAACTGTTTGGGGCTCTTGAATCAGTTGTGCTCTCCATATGCTCTCAGCAACTACTCTGAAAGCCAAAGACGTTTAAAACTTAATTTAAAAAAATGTTCAGTTACACAGAAATAACATATTGTTAAATTATGTTGCAAAGTATACTACTTTTAGATTATAATCTTTGTTACTAATGTAATACAAAATAGTTCGCGTTTTTTTTTCTTGGAGCAGATATTAGAAGGATCTTTCAGAACACTTATTAGAAGGCACTATTAGAAAAACTTTGCATTTAGTCAGAATTGAAGTGCGTAAGTGTTAATAACCTCTTTTGAAATGTTTTTGAAATAATCTTTTTGAAATTAGCCTTCACTTCTTAGGCAGAAGCAATTTATAAAGCTTTAGGCTTCATATAAATGTGTGGTTTTCATCTTACAATTTTTTGTTTTTAAATATTTTAATATTTAGTATACTTAAATATTTTTTTTTTCTCTAACTGTACCAGACAATTCACCATTTGAAAAATATGAGAAAAGGACAAAGGAGATCTTCAGTTCTCGTTACCCACACAGATGTATTGCGTGATCAACATGGTACTCATGAAGTTCAGCGTCACATTTCACATCATGCAAATGCGCTTGGGCACTTTCATATAGCAGCAAGCATCAACCCTAATACAGGTGAAGTATAACCATTTAATAAACTCTTAACAATATAATTGCACAACATGGAAAAAATAAGAGAAGGGAATTTTGACATGCCTCTTTTTTGCTTTGCTGAAATGAATACTGGCGATTGGTAAAAAGAGTGCTTTTTTCACAAGCCTCTTTTTGGCATAGAGTTTTGTAAGATAGATGAGGCTGAATTTATTCCTAAACCTTTCAGCATTTTTAAAAGCCATATTAAATTCATCTTTGCACATCGGAAAGCAAGAGAAAACTCACAACACTCAATTTCAAGTCGGATTAGTGCCTGATTGCTTGGTTTTGGGAGGCACTTCTATAATTTGGCAACAATGTATGATGAGTAGAGTATTTGCATCCTACATAATATACAGTGAATGGAAAAATTCTGTACCAGATTTTTAAGTAGGAAACCACTTGTTCTTTATTGAATAAGTCAGACCATTTTAAGTGGAAAAAAAGATTTAAAAGCAACCCTGTGCCTTACCTAAAATCCATAGATGAAGTCGCAATGCTAGTTGAATAGCATTTAGCTGTTGAGTATTATTCACCATTCACGTAACATAAGAACCCATTTTCAGGTAAAGATAATTTAATACTACAAAAATAATTAACTATGACCAAAGATACGTTAAATTTTTAGACAAAGTAGAATAGGCTCTTTTACTTAAATGTAGTATTTCATATTTTCTATTCATGGTTTGAGTTGAGTCTCAATTTAAAATTGATATATGGGCATCATGTCACATCAGTAAATAAATATACATGTTTTTTGCTCAAATTGCATGTAGAGACTTAATCAGAATCTTACCTTTTTTTAAACTTACAGGCACAGGTTATGTTCTACCTAAAATAAGTTGAATGTTTTAATTAAGGAATCTGTATATGTGTATTAGACAGATGGTTTAACATATAGCTTCATTTGTTTAAAATTATCCACAGATATTCCATCAGTCTTGGCTGGAACAGCTTTTAATATAGATGAAGGAAATGGAGGCTTTGTTGTTCACTGGCTGAATAATAAAGAATTTAGTTTTACATCCTCTATTGAAGTATTTATGCAACATCTCAGAAAACTTTCTGAACAACAACTAGAACAAGACTTTGATGATGCTGAGGTTGAAGAAGAAGAAGTGGAAGAAAAAGAGAGAGGCTTACATATGAAACTAGATCATGGTTAGTAATCCATGAGATATTCAGTAATCTTGAGGTATTTAGCACAAGATTTATTCTGCCAACCATATGTAGCGTTTTATCACTTATCTTGCAATTTATAATTGCAATTTTGTCTGCTATAATCATTTGTAGGCATGAAAAACTGTGTGATGTACTCTCTGTTGGAAGGCAGTGCTGATATGCACAGTAAAACAGAATGGTTGCTTTTGTCTTTCATTTCCATTTTGAAAATATGCCATAGAGCTATGAAATTATGACTAAGCCATACTCTTGATTTACCTTGCCATCTGACTGTCAGCAGTGAAACCTGAATTTATGTCAGGCTTTGGAAGGGTTGGATATAGCTCTGTTGTAATGCAACTGCACTGTTTCCAGTAGAGAGATTCACATCTTAACACCTTAAAGAGCACCTCACGATAGCAACTGTAGCTATTTACAGAAGAACATACAGACATATTTTGAAATTAACGATGGGAAATTTGTCCTCCAAAAATATTTTACATTGCGGCAGGAGTGTCACTTGTCAAGTAATACATATCACTTCAATTTTATTAAAGGTGACAAATCTTACTCATTTAAAATTTCAGAAACTTGTGTATTTCCCTTGTCTCCTCAAAGTTAAGAATGAAGAACATCTAAGAAAACATGTAAGCGTTCTACAGAAACTAGTAACACTGATTACTGATAGTAAACTGATGATACATTGTGCCATTTATAATGCTGGAGTTGTTAAAATTTAGGTTATCAATGCGATGTTTAAGTGTGTTGTAATTCTTACTGTACCCACAAACATACTTCTTTATCAACCATCACATACTGCATATTTCATTATTACCTTCCAAATAAATTTAAAAAAAAAGCATGACTTTTCAACTAGTATTCGCATAAAATATGTGTTTATTTTATATAGTTGACCAGAATAATCTTAGACATGTTACTGCTTTAAGTGTCTGGATTTTTTTAGGCTATATTACTTGTGTTGCATAGTTAGGAGCGCTAACTAGTCGAAGACTAGAGCCTCATACTGTTGTATAGATAGACAAGAAAAAGACATTTGTATCTCAATTTGCAATGGATGTTCTAATCAGGTAGCATGGTAAGCAGGTTAAAAAGCATTGTATTGTTTTGAATAGAAACTATCATAGGAAAATCTTTGTGATGGATAACACTTTTTCTCCCCCCCCACCCCGTTTCAGAGTTGTCTATAGACAGAGAATCTGAGACAGGGACTGGTACAGGCTCTTCAGAACATGAAGAAGGAGAAAAAGAGGGAAGCCCGAAAACATCTCTACCAGCAGGCCCATGCATGCCTCTTCCAACAGTTTTGTTAGATCGGAAAATTGAGTTGCTTCTAACTGAATGGAATAGAAATCCAGATATGCTTTTTACTATCCATCCTATTGATGGTACCTTTTTGGTGTGGCATGTGAAATACTTAGATGAATACACTCCAGGCATCTTTCAACAAGTTCAGGTGCTGTATATTGGAAATTATTTTATCATTTATGATGTTAATGAACAGACATTGTATCCTTTCTTTTTAAATCTGGGCATCAGCATGAATTTGACTACTTCCTGTAAAACAGCTAATATTTATTCAGATACTTACACCGGGTTGTAGCATTTTAACACTTTCATTATTTCACTCTTTTTTTAGGTTTCATTTTCTTCTAGGATTCCTGTTGCATTTCCATCAGGAGATGCTAGTTCCCTTAGCAAAAACATCATGATGTATGCTTGCCCTGCCTCTGCAAAGGACATCAGTAAAGCCGTACATCAGAAGACAATGGACTTTCCAGATAAGACACTAGTAAATAATGGACCAAGCTTTGCCCAGGATAGTGCAAATGTGAATATAATTTCTCCCATAGTAATGATGATTTCCAAACATATAGATGGATCTCTAAACCAGTGGGCAGTTACTTTTGCTGATAAATCAGCTTTCACCACTGTGCTAACTGTATCACATAAATTTAGGTACTGCGGTCACCGTTTTCATCTTAATGATCTAGCTTGCCATTCTGTTTTACCATTGCTGTTAACATCTTCTCATCATAATGCTCTGTTAACGCCTGAATCAGACAGTGCTTGGGACTCTGACAGAATAAACAGAATAATGGATCCTATTAAACATGTGAAAGGTTTTACTAGGCAGCAACTTAGAAATGCAGCAACCCGTACGTTCCATGATCCAAATGCAATCTATAGTGAGCTGATTCTGTGGCGTGTAGACCCTATAGGACCTTTGTCATACACTGGAGGAGTATCTGAATTGGCTCGAATTAACTCTCTTCATACCTCCGCTTTCTCTAATGTAGCCTGGCTTCCGACACTTATTCCCAGCTATTGTCTTGGTGAGTATTTTAGCATATTTCCATATGGAGCTGACACTAGGAGTCACAGAATTAATTTGTTAAAATAAATTGTTAAAGCATTTGTGGTATAGTTATATTAACTTTCCAGTAATTTCCTTGTATTATGCAAATTAAACTTTCTTATTTCATTTGAGGCTAAGCTACTTTAAATTAGCATATTTGCTGTAGGTAAAAAGTGTGTTTGTAGTTACTATGGATCAGCTGATATTCAGTAACTTGCCTGTGTGGGTTACCAATCACGCTCCAGTTTTTCTCTGTCATCACTCTCGCAACAAACAGAACGAGATAGTCCCGTCTTTCAGTGTTTTAGGCCAGATGCTAGCTTCATGGCAGCTCTGTGGAGAACTCTCTGCATTGACATGCTAGTTACAACGTGGGTGTGATTGTGTGGCATAGGCATCTGGGTTGTTGGCCACATACAGTTGCAGTGGGTTGAACAGAATCATTATATGGACCACTTGAACCTATGAATTACTGGGAATGATTTTTAAGCCAAAATTTACAGTATCAGACTCTCTCATCTACTGGCTAAGAGCTCTACTTGGAAGATCTTGAAATGATACTAAAATCCTTCTGGCCATTAGCAATTTACAAAAGCCCACCTGGAACACTGAATATTTTTAAAAATAGAGACTACATTAATTTTACAGAACTGCAAACTAGATTTTTTAGATGTCAGGCGGTACAACATCTAATATAATGCCCTAGGACAATGCTTCAGTTTTTGTATTTAATTTTAGTGCTTTCTGTTGCAGTTAAGAACATTGTCTCTACAAATGTTAATCTACTCAGCCACTCCGATATTTATTTTTGAATTATCATCAAGATGCTCTTGCCATCATCATCTTTGTGTACAGTACTAAAAACATCATTTGCATAGTAAATACAGCATTACTAAATTTTATACTAACAATACCAGGTTTTATTATGCTAAGGTCAGTCTGACCTTTGCAATGATTAAATGGGTGTCAGAGATTTTGTACAACCGAAAAAAAAAAATGTAGGTATGCTTCATAGTTGGACTGAAAAAGAATTCCCTCTTCTCTGATCCCAGAGTAACATTCTGTGGTGTCTCTATCCCACAGTTTTCCAGTCACAACTAAGCAGCTGCTTGCCTCTTCTAATATAAGAGGAAAACACACATCAAAATAGCAACTGTCGCATCAAGCCTGTTATATACACAGTAGAGAAACAAAGAAGACACTCGTTTCTTGCATTTTTTTCAGATCATATTATTCACTAGTACAGGTAAATTTCTCCTCCCACTTTGATATCTGCACTCTTAACTGGAGGAAGATGGGAGTTTTCATCCAGGTTAATTTTATCCAAAGAATCTAGTCTCTAGAGAAAGTAAACGAGGAGAAGGGATAGAGCCATTCTGAGGAGCTTATGTTAAACTCCGGCTCTAAACTGCCTGTTAGAAGTTAGGGAAATTAGAGACCTGAAGCTAGTATTGACCATTCTGAATATCTCCCTGGGGATTATAGTGATGAAAACATAACCATTATAGGGAATGGCAGCATTACATTATATATAATACCTACTGGTTTTTGCGTGTGTGAGCAATGAATATTTGTAAACATATATGGATTCTGCTTAATTATTAATTTTAATGAGAAGTTTAGTTATGTAAATGAGCAGAATTAAGTTATTTCAGTTCCTAAATAATGATGTTTTAATTCATGTATTTTCTTAGTCATTTTGCTTCAATATTTTATGAAAATTATTCTGTTAGAAATGCATTCTGATGTTGTGAAATGAATTGTAATTGACTATCTGATGTCATTTGAACCAATGACTTCTGGTGGAAGTACTGCCAATTTTTACTTTACCTCTACAATTTGTATTTTGTGTTTTCTGATAGGTACATACTGTAATTCTGCTAGTGCTTGCTTTGTTGCATCTGATGGGAAAAACCTGAGACTCTACCAGGCTGTTGTAGATGCACGAAAACTTCTAGATGAACTATCTGACCCTGAATCGTCTGTAAGTTTTATGTAGCAATTGCTTGAGAGTTTTAAAATAAAAATATTTAAGGTAATTTTTTTTCCCCTCCAGTGATTTCTCTTCAATTAGCTGTATTTTAATGTTTGTGTCATTCCATGTGTAGGATTTTATGCATAATAGTTTGCATACACGTGTTTTGCAGGTGTCTTGTAAACATTAGCTGACAAAGTGGATGGACTGAAACAAAATTTCCCTGACAAGTTTCCCAACCCATAGCAAGTGCAGGAAGAAAAAACAGGATTTCTGTCCTTGTCTTCTTAAAAGAGGAGAGTCGAGGGGAAGTGGGAAGCTGAAGGCAGAAGAGCAAGACTTAGATATACCCACTTAGTTTTACCTGTATATGAGGAAGGGCAGAAACGCTGGATAGGAGGAAAATCAAGACAGGTTATTGTTAAGGGTAATAATATTAGCTCTTGGGGTTTGTTTTTTTTTTGGTGGTGGGGGTTTTTTTTTTTGCTTTTTGTTATAACATATTTTTCCTTCCTCTGTGTCTTTCAGTTTTCTGATTCTAAGAAAAGAAAAACCCGGCCTTGCAACTATATTGTATAAGCAAACACGCTTTTCCATTCTTCTGTGGTTTTACAAGCTATAGATAGCCTGACAGCATTCAGATCAGTGAGAATGTTCCAGCAAAAATCAATAGTGTTCAATTTATATATAAGCTGTATCGACTTTGTGTGTGTGTTGTGACAAAATCTGAAGCTTTAAACAAAAGTGCTTTAAGCAACATTTAGTTTCCATAAAAATTAGTGTGCTATCCCCATGAGTAGCTGCAGACTTACAACAGTGCAAATGTCTTGATGAATGCTGCATTATTCATAACTGCCAAAATGAGAATAGGAAGAAACTATTACTAATTATGACAACAAGGAAAATTAAAGCATCAGTTTATTGTACACGACTGCAATTTTCTTCTGTCTGATAGAAAAAGGTACTAATTCTTAACTCATTTTGCTCTATTTCAGAAGCTTATTGGGGAAGTGTTTAACATTGTGAGCCAACAATCTACTGCTCGACCAGGATGCATTATTGAACTTGATGCAATAACTAACAAAGTAAGTAAATGGTTGACTATTTAAGGGTATCACATAAAGGTGTTCAATGGCTTTGTCAACTAGTTAATTTCACCTGTTGAAAAGAAACACCAAAGAAGAGATAAAAGAGAGGACATTTCTCTACAGTGATAATGAGTGCTTTTAAGACTGATTTGTTTCTGTTCCTGCATGATGAAATTATCCCCATGGAATTTCCTCCCTTTTACTCTTCGCATGTTAACGTGAATATACGATGTAAACAAGTAAAGTTAAAAGTATATGTTTTTTCCATGAATTGTTGTTTTAGGTAGTTACAGGCACTCTAAGGCACCTTTCCTCTAAAATAAGACCAAGATATCAGCCTTTCTTTAGAATTTTCCATTCTTCCAGTGATACCTGAATGCTTGTAATATATCTGCCTTCTGTGATTGTTCTTAGAATCTTTTAGAATTATACTTAATGAATAAGAGCATGTCAAGCCCTAGTGTGCTGCAGAGCCAATCCATAATACAATTCTGTTTCTTCAGCCTTTTCCTGGATAATGCTTTGCTTTTTCTGAGCAAAAAACTCCCTTAATAATGACATTTTGCAGTTTTTTATTTTTAGTTAAGCTGTCACAGACTTGAAACCAATTTTTTGAGTTAATTTCATTTGTTTTTCTTTTTTCCCCTCGTTAATGAAATTTTGTGAATGTTGAGATGCCTTGAACCTTTTAGTTACACAAATTTCTTCTACCTGCTAGGAGTTCAAAGCCCGTTGTTATACAGTGACAATATTTTTTTAAGCATAAATTTTAGTTAAAATAAAACTTAATTGAAAACTGGTTTACAAACTGTCATAATTACAGAAGAAAAAAAAAGTGATGAACACCCTAAAAACCCCAGGAATTCACCTTAAAAAATAAACCTAACTATTCTAAAATATAGGAATCATAGCCACGTATGACTTGAATTGTTTTGCATTTTTTTATAAGAAAAAACTTTTACCTCTTAAGTAATCTGACTATAAGTTTATACATGTGGAGATATTGCCACACTTTATTCTTATTCATGCTTATTTTGATTATGCAAGTTCCTGTGCTGTTTTCTCTCAGGAAGCAGCCTGTGAAAACAGTGTATTTTACCATTTCTTAGTTAGACATACAGATCTTTTTGGCATGTATAAAGAAGTAATTCTCCAATCTTCAGTAAGTTTCCATGTCTTGTAAGCATTAATCACATGGGACCTTCAATATTAAGTTAAGGCTTACAAAATATCTTTATAGAAATTTTACAGATTATTTTTTGAGTTTGCATGAGGGGAGTACAGGGAATATCTGTAAATTATCAGTGGGGTGTAAGAAACAGAGCCTTCCACAAAGGACCGATACTGCAGGAGAGGCAACAAACCAAGACATGCTGGGTGGTTCAGAGGCTTTTCCGTTTTCCATTTGTTTTAGTTCCTAAGCCATACTTTTTAGCTTCTTCTCTCCTTTTTGACATGACTGGTATAAAGCTTATTTAGTAATCGTGGGCCTTAACCATGTCAATAGAAATGGTAAATAGATTAGTCATGTTATTATTTTTCAGCATTCAAATTTTTTTAATGAATGTACAGATCAGTATATCGACCCAGGAGAAATGTGAGCCATGGCGTAGGAAGAGATTTTGATACGAAAAAGCAGACTGTAAAGATTCAAAAGGGCAAACTGTGGAGAAAGGAAGAAAGCCTCTCTCTTCTTCTGCAAGGAAACACTGAATCCCGTTTCCTAATACTGGGTCCTAATCATGACAGTGACTATAGACTTTCCTATAAATAAATGTCAGTCCTACAGGAACCAAGCAAACCGGAACACATCCTCTCACTACCTTCTTTGCCCCTAAGCGTTTTTGTAAAAGCGCCTGTTGAAGCTATAAAATAAATGCTTTTTATTCTGTTTTGAGTCACTTAGTTTTTACTGATTTCATCCCTACAAGATTTTTTAAATATCTGTATGGAGGAGGATGCCACTGCATGTTTCTCTGGAAAAGGGCGTGTTTGGGAACATGAACACTTTGCCATCACTGTCTTTGGGGGCTGTATCATCCTTGCCTGTGAGAAAGGATTTCACTGCCAGCTCCTCCTTCATAGAAGGGTGGAGGTAGTGCAAAGAAATCTATTGCTGTCAGGAAGGACAGCTGTTGAGATATCTGAAAGAAGGAAAATTGTGATTTCTTCCCTTTTTTAGCAGGCTTCCCAAAAAATAAATTGCGGACATGTCTTCCCACTGAAGAGGGATAAAAGTCTAAAAGTTTGTGCCACTGCCAGTTATTCAACACCTAAAGAAATCAAAATCCATCAGATACTAATTCATCTCTTAATAAATAACATTTTTGCTGTAGTTACTACAGAATTGATCTAGCATGGTAGATGTTAGTGAAACTTGAATATATAAAGAGCAGGCTCTACAACATGATGCTCGTAACGTAAGAGATGAAAGCATTCAGTTTTACAGATGTGTTAAAATAACTTGAATGTTATAAAAGAAGGTCAGTAAGTGATCCTCACTGGTAACGAGATTTTCTGAAAGAAATAATTATGTAAGTATGGAATACTGCTGTACTGTTCAAAAGGTATAACTACTGTTTAATAATACTTCCAGTGTGGCTCAAATACACAATTGCTTCATGTCTTTCAAGAAGACTTTATTTTGGGATACAAACCGCATAAGGAAGATGTGGAAGGGAAGGAAACGGAAGTATTCTTCCAGCCATCACAAGGTATAGCATAAAAATAATTAATATTAATGAAGTAGGTACTAAAAATCTTCTTCAGGAACACTGAAATCTAGCAGGCAGAATACTGAAGTATTTCATATTTAAAGAGAATTCGTAGAGTTCAGTAAAATGCATGTGTTTCACATTGAAATGTATGAATTGTTGTTTACATGGTAACAATATTAAATAAAAGTATTCTAATTTGCTCAGAGTGAAACATTTTGACCTGTATTACAAGGTCCGGTTTTCCAAATGCGGTATGTCATATGCAAGAATTTGTACAAAATAGAATAGAGGTATATTTTTTTGAATTAATACGTCGTTCCAGGCACTAAATAAGACTTCGCAGTTAATCCCATATAAATTAACTGGAGATTTTGGTAATAGACTTGTAAATTTTAAAGAAAAGGAAGGAAGGAAGGAAGGAAGTGAAAAAGAGTCTTTACAATCTACTAGAGTATTTCAAAGTAAGACTGGGAAGGCAAGTACACCTGATGATTAAATTTGCCACGAATATTCAGGTTGTCTGTAAGCCTATCTTTTTATTTAGTAAAATTAAAAAAATTCTGTAGCCGAGACAAATACAACATTGAGAACAAAAGGTTATTAATGGTACTACTGTTTGAATAATTCATTTTAAAATCAAGCAGTTTCTTTCAATGAGGAAAAAAGACTTTTTAAATAATTTTTAGAAAGTCTTCTGTTACTGAAAATTATGTATGTTGAACACAAACTTCATAATAGTGGTGGTGTTGCGTTTAAATTACAGGGTATCGTCCACCTCCCTTCTCAGAAAAGTTCTACCTCGTAGTGATTGAAAAAGACAGTAATGGCTGCTCTGTTCTTCAGATGTGGCATCTTCATCTCAAATCTGTGCAAGCCTTTTTAGGTGAGTGACTATATTTTCTTAGAGATGAATATTTATTTTAGATAGCGTGGAAGAAAATTTAAAGCCTTCCAATTTTACAACAAATTGTCTCACCTTTGTCAAGAAGAACCCTCAAGATCAGAAAAAAAGATGCCAGTTCAATTATGCAAAACCTTACAAATTTTCACGTGGAGGATGTGTAAGTATTTTTAGTGGAATTCATCCCATGAGTGTTTGTAACATATTAACTTCACAGAGTTTTAAATAATTTTTATTAGTAAAATGTTAAAAATCATATCCAGAGACACAAAATGAGGCCAAACTATAACGTTCAAATGGCTGAATTCTAATTAAAAAAAAAAAAAAAACAGAATTTTTGGAATAATTTATCAATGCAATAGAAGCAATAAGACTTCATATGAACGCTCATTACGTTCTATACCAATCATAATATAAAACATTTCTTGAAAAGGTAATTAACATATTGAAACACTAGATTCTTTATTTTAAAAAAATCGGTATTTCAGAAGGTTATGGGTATCATGTAAGTAGCTACAGTGTAAAATAATTTGCAATAAAATTAAAGCAGCTTGCATATATATGATATCTTTGTTTTCTGTATAGCTGAAGCATTGCTAAGAAAATCAAATCTGATTTTAGGACGTTTTCATGCTCTGTCTTAACATATGAACAGTTTATTTAACACTGTGTGCAATTACTTTTTTTTTTTAATAGCAAAACCAATTGAAGCTACTTCATCAGAAAATAAGCTGAGCGTACCTGAGCAGAAGACTGTAGATTCTTCTCCAGATATATCACCTGGCATAAGTCCCATTCCACGATCTTCATCAATTGCTAATCTTCAGACTGCTAGTAAACTCATTCTGAGCTCCAGACTTGTGTATAGCCAACCACTGGATCTTCCTGTTGGTGTAGAAGTAATTAGAGCAACTCCTTCAGCAGGTAAATTTAACATTTTTCTGTCTAATTGGTCCAGTAGATTACCTCCTTGCTTATAGGGCAGTATATCCTGAGTCAGTATAAATGGACGACTTATACTGACTTGTTCATCTGCCAACATTAATCTGTTGCATATATAGTGCCTTTTTTAACCTGGTGTGCTTACCCCATCTCTTATTCTCTCTTCCACCATCAGTTTTTTTCCACAGTATGCTAAAGTGCTGTATGCCCCTCTTAGGTTTCATTTTGGGTAGGCTACACAAGCCTAATCTTAGGTAAATTTACCTGATCTCATCTCATTAAACAGGCTTTGTATTCCTCTCATTATTCGAACAGCCTTTTTCTAAATTTGTTCGGTTCTATTTTATCTTTCTTGAATTGTGACCAAAACTGTGCACAAATATTTCGAGCGAGATTTTACCAAGACATTGTTGAGTGTCCTGATACTTCCATTCTTCCACTGGCACTACCTTTTCTGAAGCATTTCTAGATTACCTTTGTGTTCTTCCAGTTTCTGCAGTGCTTTGTTTGAGAACGTCAAGCTAGCCTTCAGGTTAAACTTCAGTCTAGGTATCAAAAGCCAGGTATACATTAAAAACTACAGAGTTGTTTTAAAAAATACCATGGAAGTTTCTGTGATCGCTTAACCGATGATAGTTTGAAATGCTGTCTGAAAAGAAATCAGTTTAACTAACAGATATTTTTTGCTGTTTTATACAATTAACATTTCCTTCTTCAAAACTGCCTGTGTTCCTAAGACTTTGGGAAAAATTGGAATGGTAACTCCAACATTCATACGTGGAGTGAAAGGAAAGGTTAATAATCGTAATGCCCAAGCCCTAAGACTGTTATCAGTCTTAAGTACGTTTGCCCCATACCCAACTGCAAATTCTAAAATTAATACTAAAATGAAATGTTATATATTAGTAGATAGACAGTGTTGTCTGTCTTATTAATATAGACATTCTATTTTATATTACTAATACTAAATACATTTGTTCTAACTTCAGGTCACCTGAGTTCTTCATCAATATATCCAGTCTGCCTTGCACCTTACTTGATAGTAACATCATGCTCGGACAACAGAGTGCGGTTCTGGAGATGTATTGTAGAGACAGAGCTAAACAGCAAAAATGAAGAAAGGGAAACATATCATTGGAGAAAATGGCCTTTAATGAATGATGAAGGAGAAGACAACAGCAGTACAGTGTGCATAGTCGGAAGGCCAGTGGCTGTTAGCTGTTCTTACACAGGACGTCTTGCAGTAGCATACAAACAACCTATACAGCATAACGGTTTTGTTTCCAAAGAATTTTCCATGCATGTTTGTATACTTGAATGCGAGTCTACAGGAGGATCAGAGTGGGTTTTGGAACAGACAATTCATCTGGATGATTTAGTTAAGGTTGGAAATGTGCTTGATTCAAGAGTCAGTGTAGACAGCAATTTATTTGTGTACAGCAAATCAGATGCTTTTTTGAATAAGGACAAATATCTGGTGCCCAACATCAAGCATTTGGTGCATTTGGATTGGGTATCAAAAGAAGATGGTTCACATATATTGACAGTTGGAGTTGGTGCTAATATCTTCATGTATGGAAGACTTTCAGGAATTGTAACAGATCAAACAAGCAGTAAAGAAGGAGTAGCTGTTATTACTTTACCACTAGGTGGTAGCATAAAACAGGGTATAAAGTCGAAGTGGGTGTTGCTTAGATCAATTGACTTGGTATCATCTGTAGATGGCACTCCTTCACTGCCTGTTTCTCTCTCCTGGGTCAGGGATGGTATACTCGTAGTGGGAATGGACTGTGAAATGCATGTTTATGCACAGTGGAAACATGCTGTCAAGTTTGGTGATGGGGAAAGTGATATTTTTGCTACTGAAGATTCAACAACTCAAGATTCGCTCAAAACAAGTTTGATAGCAAAGAAGACCAGTGTAATTGATGGGGCAGGTGTTGTGGATGATGTTTTTGGCACTCCGACTGTAATCCAGGATGGTGGCCTTTTTGAAGCTGCTCATGTTCTTTCACCTACTCTCCCCCAGTATCATCCAACCCAGCTATTAGAACTCATGGACTTGGGTAAAGTTCGCCGAGCCAAAGCCATTCTATCACATTTAGTTAAATGTATTGCAGGAGAAGTTGCAATAGTTAAAGATGCAGAAGCTGGAGAAGGAACTGGTCCTAAACGCCATCTCTCTCGTACCATTAGTGTAAGTGGTAGTACTGCCAAGGATACCATCACAGCTGGAAAAGAGGGTACTCGAGACTACACAGAGATAGACTCAATTCCCCCACTGCCACTGTATGCGCTGCTTGCTGCAGACCAAGATGCCACTTATATTTCTGAAGAACCTTCTAAAATACCTCAGGGCTCTGAAGATCACACTAAAAGAAAAACAGAGGATCAGTACTCTGATCTCTTCCAGATTCAGCCTGTTACAACTGATGACTTTATTGATTTTGAGCCTGAAAAGAGGGAGAGTAAATCCAAAGTTATTAATCTCTCACAGTATGGTCCGACTTACTTTGGCCGTGAACATGCTAGTGTCCTTTCAAGCCACCTGATGCACTCGAGTCTGCCAGGCCTCACTCGACTAGAGCAGATGTTCCTCGTAGCTTTGGCAGACACTGTGGCCACAACAAGCACTGAACTAGATGAAAACAGAGATAAGAATTACTCAGGTTAGTGATTGGCATAATATCTACGTTCTGTCTGCTTATGTTTCATACAGAATAACCTGTAGTTCAGCATCACAAACAGCATATGTAGGAATATGCATTCCTCACAAGCTGTGCATGATGAGTCATATACCTGCTCCTTGTGGTTACCTGCATGTTCGAAAGTCAATACTTCATATATTTTACAGGGAGAGATACCTTAGATGAATGTGGCTTACGATATTTGTTGGCTATGCGCTTGCACACCTGCCTGCTGACATCACTCCCACCTCTGTATCGAGTTCAGCTGCTTCATCAAGGTAATTCTTGGAGTGTAGTATTACTTTCATTTGATTCAGTTGAGCTGACTGTGTTTTGGCATTTGTTGGGGATCTGACTATGTTTGATTTATAATAGTTTGATATCTTTGTTATCGCCATATTCATTTGAGATGATATCTCTTCCATTAAGGAATCTGCAAAGGCTGATCTTGCAAAAGCTTAGTATATGTTTTCCTGCAGATGCTGTGAATAGAAGGAAGGTATAGCTATAGAAGAGATTTGAGAGATTCCACATTATCAGTCTGAGACATGAATAATTTGCCCAACTAGATAACATGCAGATTGTATATATATATTTCATAGTCTCTGCTAGAGAAATAAAGATACTGCTTTAGATATGCATGTCTTTCCTTAAAGATTTTTTTATTGTTTTCATCACAGCAGTTTACTTCTTGCTCAAAGGCAGATCTGAGTGAATGGTGTGGTGAAGCATTGTAAAAGGAAAGCAGTTAGCACCTAAGCAGCAGACAGACAGCGTTCTGGCCTAGAATGGGTCTGTGTCTGAGATAACAGGATGTTTTCTCCTTCTGTCTTTCATCTTGCAACTTTAGTACGTATATGAATGAGATACTGGAAAAGAACAGTAGAAGCACTGAGGAGAGGACAGATCCTATGGAGGAAAAAGATATTTTGACTGTGCCTGTAACAGCTCTACGTCCTGTTGAGAAAAACAGTCCCTCTCAGATTTACCTGCACTCTTGGGTTGCACTAACGTTGCATCTCTGACATCTTTCATTTGCTTATTAACAAGCCTTAATCTTCTGCAATTGATAATCGTATATTATTGTTTAGGCCTATCTACTTGCCATTTTGCATGGGCTTTTCATTCTGAGGCGGAGGAGGAGTTGATCAACATGATTCCTGCTATCCAGAAGGGAGACCCACAGTGGTCTGAATTAAGAGCTATGGGTATAGGTTGGTGGGTCAGGAATATCAACACACTGCGAAGGTGCATTGAGAAGGTACTCTTTATTGCTTACAAATTACAGTTATATCCTGTTAGGTATGCCTTAAGATGTACATTGATTTGTATACAGCAATTTCCTTGGCACTGCATGACAGTCAGGAGACAGTGTAACCAGTTGTTTCTGTAGCCAGAACCAAAACATCAGTACTGTCCGATGATGTTGGCAGTTCTGGCTTACAAATTTCCTGATCAAGTAGGAGGATACAATATGTTTGAGCTAGGGAAAAGCCATTTTTGAAGCACCTAATTTGTGCCTCATGCTTTACAGTATATTATTATTATTAATTACTCTTTTTTAAGGAGAATCTTGTTTTCAAATCTTTCTGCTAGTGTATATCTGTAGATTTAAAAGGGAATTATGCTTTGAGTTCAGTAGTGGGTCTTATTTAAGAAATAAGTATTTCTAAAAACTATGAAGAAAAACTATAGAGAAGGTCCTTCTGTAAATGTCTCTTTTTGATAATGGAATACTTTAGAACATAAAAGATCTGAACAGAAGATAAATCCAAGTTTTACTTTTTTATCCAAAGTAGCAAAATTGTTTCATAGAAATGTACATCTACATTGTATAAAACTGAAATAATGTAAAATCTCCTTTGCATGCAGAGTTGTCATACAGGAGCTCTAATAATGGATAAATTGCAATATATTTTTGAGATACTATGTAAAACTGTTTCTGATAGGTATTAGTGCAATTTAAATTCTTATTTTAATAACAATTTCAGCTGTCTTGTAACTTGAAGTTTAAGAGATTTGCTTTTATTAGCTTTTCCTCTGAATTGCAGTGTACTCTGAGATGTGTTTGTTGACCAAAAACACTTATTAGTTTACTGAATTTCCAAATCATCTGCTATAAAAATAAAATTTAAAATGTTACAGGATACTCAATGAATTCAATAGCAAAACTTGCAGCTCAAGTCCTCTAAATCCATGCAATTATATCTCTTGGGACAGGAAAAAAAAAACAGTAGTTACTAAAAAAAAAAAAAATTGCATTAGCGTAAATATGTGTAAATAAAGGATTGAAAGATGAATTTCACCTAATAGTGTGACTGACTATCACTTTTGAGGAACAAATGTTTATCTGCATGTTTATAATGTCCTGCTTTGTGGTGGGGAGGGGCTAATACCTTCAGTAGTGTTGTTTTTCTGAATCTTAAGAACATTAACAGTGTAATGAGTTCTCATAAAACAACAGTTAGTTTCTGCTGAAATAAATTACTGTTGCTTTGTAGAAATAAGACAGTCACCTAGACCAGCTACCTAACAGAACATGTACTCTTTAGCTGAAGGCAGCCTTTATATTTTCAGTAGTAATAGTAGGTTTTGCTTACTACAGGTTGCAAAAGCTTCATTCCAGAGGAACAACGATGCCTTAGATGCTGCTCTTTTTTACCTTGCTATGAAGAAAAAGGCAGTGGTATGGGGTCTGTTTAGGTGAGTTCTGCTAATTGTAAGTTTGATTAAATCTTAACTGAACCAAGAATGCAAAGCAGAACTCATTCAAGATTAGAGTTTAATTTAAAGTGATGTTGTTCAAGCAATTGTATCTTAAGGTTATATAATAGTAGTTATGTACATTGCTTTTCTTCTTGCAGGTCCCAACATGATGAAAAGATGACTGCTTTTTTCAGCCACAACTTCAGTGAAGATAGATGGCGCAAAGCTGCTTTAAAAAATGCTTTTGCTCTGTTGGGAAAACAGCGCTTTGAACAATCAGCTGCATTCTTCTTGCTAGCAGGTTCACTGAAAGATGCAATAGAGGTACTAACTTGTAAGCAATTAAGTTTTAGTTTATAATTTGAACTATATATGGCATCCTTACAAGCTGCTCTGCTGATCTTTTCACAAACTGTGGCAACAGAAAGGATATTTCTACACAGAACCACCTTGTGCCACGCAGACATACCAGTTACCTCTACGCTGCTGCGTAAAGCAGCCTGGAAGCTGATCTGAAGGCCAGAGTAAGCGCTCATATACATCAGTCCTCAGGAGAAGCACTCTTGGGACTAGCAGTCATGACCTTGCTGGTGAAACTTTCTTTCCGTTTGGTCAGCACAGCTAAGTTGTAGCGTTCTGTTCAGCCTCCAGCTATTCTGTATGCCCTTATGTTACAACATCAAGCAAAAAAAGAAGTCAGAGTCCTCCTTTGAAGCAGCCCTAGGATCCCTTAAGTGGAGCTGTGATGCTGCCTGCCACCAGGGAGGTGGGAGTTGTAGACAGGCTCATAATATAGGCAGTACATCTCAGGAGAGAACTGGAATTCAGAAAGCCTTTACTTATCCTGCCTATTGTATGCAGTATGTTAGTCTTTACCCGAGAACATACTTTCTTCTCAGAAATGTACTTCTGCGTATAAGTCACTATGAAGAGAATCCTATCAGTGATAATATTAATGTTAAAGTTGGAAGCATATGTTTATTCCATTAGGTATAACACATTTATTGTTGGCACATTAATTGTTGTCATGCTGTTGTACTGCTGTGGTTACCATAATTCCTGAAATAGAAGATAGTACACCTCTTTCCAAACACACAAGAAAATATACATCCACAGATCTGTAAGAAAATTAGATCCATATTTGTGGCCCAAAGATCAAAATTTTTTTCATAGCTGGTCTTTAAAATATATAATCTGTACTGTAAAGGTGTATTGTTATTCACGTCGTTCTTTTAGTAGTTTTAAAGAACTACCTTACCTGAATTAAGCAACCTTTTCCCCACTTACTATCCTAGGTATGCCTTGAAAAAATGGAAGACATCCAGTTGGCTATGGTTATTGCTCGTTTGTATGAATCAGAGTTTGAAACCTCAGTCACATACACCTCCATTCTTAATGAAAAGATTTTAGGTTGCCATAAGGATGGAACTGGATTCAGCTGTACTAAATTGCATTCTGATCCCTTTCTGAGAAGCATTGCATATTGGATAATGAAAGATTACACTAGAGCTCTGGACACTTTATTGGAACAAACACCTAAAGATGATGATGAAAACCCAGGTAATGAAAATACTGGTCTGATGGTACAAACTCGTAAAAACAAAGTAGAGAAGGGGAAATAGTTTCTGCATCTGCATGCAGTCCCTTCCCTTGAGATGCCATTTGGTTGAAATCACTAATTGGCTTAGGTACTGGCCCACTCAATTTCTTCCAAAAGGATTTTTTTCCACCTTTTTTCCAAGGGCTTTCCCCTCACCCCCACCCTGTAAGTACTGAACTTAGTCCTGCTGTCAAATCATCTCTGCGTGGCCTTTCTTATCTGTTACTTCCCTGTGATACCTCTCTACTACCGACACTGGTTAGTCTTTATTCCAGGGGACTGCATATTCTCATTGTGCAGTAAACCCATGTAGTAAACCCATGTAGTCTGCTCCTGGGATTAGCAGTGTTCCAGCTTCTTTTGAGATGGGTGTTACGTGACAGAGAGGTGGCTACGTAGATTGCTGTAGCAGTTTGCCTGCACTGGGGAAATCCTCACCTCAGTTTGTGACCTAGCTGAGTAGAACGCAGCAGTGAGGCAAACGTGAGAATTTCATATCTTCCTACTCATCCAGCTTATATCCTTAATCTTTTTTTGTGGGGAAGGAATGACTCTCTTGTTTTGGCAACTAGATCCAAAACTGACTTTGTTTTTGTGTTTTGACAGATTTTTGTAAAGTAGAAAATACTGCAAAACAAAATAATAGCAATTTTAGAACCATTTCAATAGATGTCATATCTGTTTATTCCCTTAGTTATTGTCAAGTCATGCAATCCGGTGGTATTCAGTTTTTACAATTATCTTCGGACCCACCCTTTGCTTATCCGAAGATACTTCAGCTCACCAGAAGGGACTTTAGCCACCTTAGGTCTGAAAACTGAGAAAAGCTTTGTTGATAAAATTAATCTTATAGAAAGAAAATTATTCTTCACTACTGCAAATGCTCATTTTAAAGTGGGCTGTCCTGTCCTAGCTCTTGAAGTTCTTTCCAAAATTCCAAAAGTAAGAAAAAAGTCTGCTGTAGCTACAGAGAAAGAGCCATCTAGTCCTCCAACACAGGCTGGTGTTTTGGATTCCAAAGCCCTAAGGGATGGTGCTGAAAGTGGTGATACAGACTGGTCAAAGCCAATTTCGACTTCCTTTGCTTCAGAGAACACTACTGAATCTTCAGCAGAATTTGACTGGAGTCAACCAGCAGTAAAATTCGATGATCAGCCTCTTACTCTCGACTGGGGCGAAGACAAAAATGGGTCAGAGGAAGATGGGTCAGAGGAAGAGGATGTTGGTATAATGATGAAAAAATCAAAATTTGATTCTAAGAATGGAGAACAAGATGGAAGAAAAAGCTCAGACACTGACGTCCCACAGGCAGCACAGGGGGAGATTTCTGATGCAGGAGATACTGAGGTTGATGTTATTGCCGAACAACTGAAGTTCAGAGCCTGTTTGAAGATCCTAATGACTGAGCTGAGAACTTTGGCTACAGGTTATGAAGTAGATGGAGGAAAGCTCAGATTTCAGCTGTACAATTGGCTCGAAAAAGAGATTGCTGCTATGCATGAAATATGCAATCATGAAACTGGTGGCAAAGACTATTGTAAAACCTATACTAAAGTAAATGGGGATCTACTTGATCATGAAGATACTGCAGATAAGCCAGACATTGGTTCATATGAGCGGCACCAGATTGAAAGACGTAGGTTACAAGCAAAGCGAGAACATGCTGAAAGGCGAAAGTGGTGGCTGCAGAAGAATCAAGCTCTTCTAAGAGTTTTTCTAAGTTATTGTAGTCTTCATGGGGCACAAGGTGGTGGTTTAGCATCTGTAAGAATGGAGCTGAAATTTTTGCTGCAAGAGTCACAGCAGGTAAAACAAGTTCAACTAATTTCCCTTCAGTTGAATCTGAACAGTTCTGGGCTGTGGCTTTTGTCAAATGCTAAAGTTTGGGCCTAGATAGATGCTTATGCTTATTACATTCTGCAAACCTAACTGTCAAGATCATTTTAATGTTCTTGGAGAAACAGCTTGCTATTTTAGTGTGCTGCTTTTCCAGATCCTGACTATTTGGTTTTTAAGAATCCGTTGTACCACATTTAGCATTAGGCTACCTAATCCTGGATGCTGTGTATAGCCTATTAATTAGGCTATACTGTGGAATATAAATATTGCTGTCTATATGTTAGTTGGCTTTATACATTATATACATGTGTTAAATGAAAGCATAGTTTTGAAAAAATCAACTATTTAGTATCTCGTCCATATTGTGACAAAATCTCATTCCCTGCGCCTCAGCAAATCATGCAAGGGGAGCTACAACGAATGGGACCTCAGTTACAAGGTTCAACAAATAATACCAAGTCAGACAGTGTAGTGCTCTCTGTTACTGTAGTATGGCATTTTCTAATTTTATTTCATACAGAAGGAGATATTTTTCAGCAAATGTTAGGGACTGTTATCTGAGCTAAAGCAAATATTCTGTTTGATATTGTGTCATTCAGCTAGCTCTACTTTCAGGTTTTTCACATTTAAAATAGGAGCAGTAGTTAGGCTTAGTCCATTACTATAAGAGGGGAAAAGTTGCTGTTCTTCTCCAGTTGAGAAAATCAGATTAGTGCAGGTGTAACTATTGTTTATTAAACTCGGACCAGTGAGCATTATGTCAAAAAACAGTGTACTTTTAGATACTGTTTCTTAATAGGCAATCTGAACACTTACTAATGAAATGTATAAAAATACATTGCACTAAATCAACAGTATTCCAGAAGACTTGGCTATCAGGTCTGATCCATGTCATTATGGTAAATAGGAACTTACTTTTGACATCAGTAGATAGCAGTGAGTAGACATCAGTGAAAGACGATAAACCTGGAAAATAATTAATATGTAAAATGAGCATTTTTATTCTTTTTTGCATCATACAAATCATCTTAAATGCAATCTCTTCTTTTAAACAGGAAACTACTGTAAAACAGCTTCAGTCTCCACTTCCATTACCCACAACACTACCGTTGCTTTCTGCGAGCATAGCATCAACAAAAACTGTGATAGCTAATCCTGTGCTGTACTTAAACAACCACATCCATGATATTCTTTACACCATTGTGCAGATGAAATCCCCACCACATCCTAATATTGAAGATGTAAAGGTAATGAAAACAGTTCTCAGGAAATATTAAATGATTATTTATAAAATGGGGAGAGAGTGTGCAGAAAAGTGGTGTTTGAGTTAAGTTTTTGAAATTCATTCTTTCACAACACTCACTTTCTCCTTAAAGTCTGGAGAAATAAAAATGCTCGTTTCAGCTTCCCTTCTGACCTCTGTTGGAATCCGGTTGGTTGCGTTTCATCCAAACTCTGGCCAGTCATTCTCGGGAAACTATTCCAAATTTGGATGCTTACTGAAGCACTGAATTCTTACTCTTAAAACAACAAGATCATGTAAGATAACTAATTATCAACATTCTGGCCAAATCCTGTAGGGATAGTAATGAAAGAAATTGGAGGTGGGAAGTTGTAAGGTGTGTTACAGCTTTCTGTTAATATAGATGCTGTAAATCTTACCTCAGCTTCTCTGCTAGTGCAAATTTTTTCAAGTCTGTTGATTTTCGTGGAATTGTGGTGAATTGCTTTATCCAGCTCCATACCCTGAGGTGAATAAATTCTGTTCAGATTCAGCAAATAGAGGGGGGGAGTGAAAGAGCCTGAGACCATGCTACAGGTAATTAGTAAGAAGCCAAATCATTGCATTGTGCATTTTAGATCAGTATGCTTATTCATTAGGTTAATATCAACTTTTATTGACTGAATCAAACTAAGGAAAAATTAGGAAACTAAAAGGGTTATCACATTGCAAAGCAGTTAAAAAATAATTTTTAAAACTATAGTCCAAGCTCATTTACGTCTCATTTTAACTCTTACATCAATTGACTTTTTTTCATCCTGCATTATTCTACAGAAAGCGTGTTACTCTAAGAACTCATACTGCCCATGTATTTTCTTTTAAAAATTAATTGAGAAAGATGATCTGACAACACTTTTCTAATCACAAATGAACTATTTAGATAATTCACTGCTTTAACATGAGATCTAGCATCCCACTGATTAAATGGAAGGATGGTGGGGAAAGATGAAAATGAACAAAGGGTGGGTTAAAAAAAATTAAATTTTTAACAGTCTGACAATACCGTTTTCTTCCATTGGAATCCAAGAAATCCTTGTGCTGCTTCTACTGTGTAAGAATTGGAGTGTTTCTGTTTCATTGCAAGGCTGTTAGAGGCTGGTGTATTATTCTTGATGCTGGCAGACTCCTGGATAATTACGAGCGTATACCTGAAGTAAAAAGGAGATTATAGATTCTATAATCATATAATGGCTATGCAAACTTTTGTATTTTATGCAAGCTGAGCAACGACTACTACGCTTAGCTACTATGTTATATAATATAGCTTCCAGGAACCATTCTGAACATGGAAATCATTTTCATAACAGGTAGTACTTCATTACTCCTTAACTGATACACTGTGACTGTTCTATATTAGAATGAATGTAATTATCTTAAGAAAATATTAGAATATGTATGTTTAGATCAATCTAGGTCAAGCAGCTGTGATTTCAAAATATTGCATTGTAAACACTAAATTAGCTTTCAGTTATTATTTCTTGCACTTGGTTTAAAATCACCTAATAGGACATTCTAGCATAATTGATTTCCAGTGCTGTTTAGAGAAAAATCATGATTTACACACCTTTTACGTGAAACTTAATATTGGCTGTTTTTACTTTAGGTGTACACGCTTCATTCTTTGGCAGCTTCACTTTCTGCGTCCATTTATCAAGCACTGTGTGACAGCCACAGCTACAGGTAAAAATGGAAGTTTTCTTACAGTTCCACATTGGGAGTATACTTTATTTCATGCATGTGTCTAAAAAAGGGTTTAAAGCTCTGTGTTTGGGTGCAGATACCTATACAGTTTACACATTGGTAGCTTTGATATGCCAAATCAATTTTACACAGATAAAGTAACATCGAATTATTCAAATTCTTTCAATAAATAAATAGTAAAACCTGTTGTCATTCTTAAGATGCTTCTGAAAGAACATTTGAAAGCTATTTTCCACAGTACACCTGTTGCACCCCATACGGTGCAAGGGAAACATTTGGGCCTAACTCAAGTCAGGTTTCAGAGAGTTTATATTCCAAACTATAACTGGAAAGGAATGCTGTGAAAACAGGAAAAAAAAAAAAAAACCTTCAGAATAAATATTTTATTAAAATTTTTGAAAAAGTTTTTTTTGCATATCCAAAGATATGTATGTAATATAGTATGAATGGTAATGTTGTATGGAGACACTTGAAGTTTTAACTAAAAATTTGGGGGCTTTTATATTGTAAAGTTGTAAAACAGTCTTTTAAAACTTTACTACATGCTATATAGCATTTTCAGTGTTGGATTTTCTGATCAAAATGGAAAGAATTTATCAAGTATATACTTTACAAGAATATTCTAAAATCCTTTCTCATCAGAAAAAAATGATTTGTGTTTAGCAGTCAAACAGAAGCAAATCAGTTCACAGGAATGGTTTATCAGGGACTGCTTTTGAGTGATCGACGCAGACTGAGGACAGAAAGTATTGAAGAGCATGCAACTCCAAACTCATCTCCTGCTCAGTGGCCTGGTGAGACAAGAATAAAGGTTATTTTTAACACCACTGGTCAAGCCCCACTTTTCGAAGTTATGTCACTATTCTGTAATATGATTAATACCTTCCAGTACAACATGCTGTTAGTCGTTGATGCAAAGGTGGATGAATTGATGGATGATCAATGATGGATGAGTGTTTTGGGTTTAGTTCTCAAATGAATAACAGCCTTTAACTTCTTCACATATCAAAACAAAAAAGTAAACGTGCTACATGAGAATCGTTTGCTGAAGAGGTAGGATTTTCAGTAACAACTCTATAGGCTGATTATTTCTCATCCTAAAATAACCTTTTCCTCCAGTCACCCTCACCCGCAGCAAAGTTATTTCTGTAAGCTGTTCTTACAGTGCTATCTTATGTATAGATTTTACTGTGCGTAGCCATCAAAAGGATTACACTTGATGTTTTGGCATAAATTTAGTACGTTGACATCAACTCTGGAAACAGTACAGGAGTTTCATAGGCAAACTGAACCACCTATAGTATTTGCAGAAGTGCCACACTGAAGAAGGCATAATTTTTTTAATCTTTAAAAGAAAAAAAAAACCACACATTTGATTTGAATAAAAGTATCTAGTGGCTATTAGTATATATTTAACATAAAACATACAGATAAAACTTTGCCTATTCTTTTCCATTAGTATTCATACTCATTTAACCTATGGTTTTTCCTTTCCTGTCCTTGCAGGTGTGAGTTCACTTATAAATCTCTTAAGTTCAGCTCAGGATGAAGATCAACCAAAGTTAAACATCCTGCTTTGTGAAGCTGTTGTAGCTGTCTACCTGAGTCTCCTTATCCATGCCCTTGCGACCAATTCATGTAATGAATTGTTTCGACTAGCAGCCCATCCTTTAAACAGTCGAATGTGGGCTGCTGTTTTTGGTGGAGGAGTGAAACTTGTTGTAAAACCTCGAAGGCAATCAGAAAATATTCCAGGTACTTTGTTCTCTAAAGGTCATACAAATAATTTGCGTTTTATACCTTTTTGCAACCTAGGAGAAAAGACCTCTAGCCTTTTAAAGCCAAAGACTAAATAAGTAGATTTTGAGTATATACTGGCAAGAAAACTAATGCTATATATAATAGAAACCAGAAAAAAAGTCTGTTCTTATAGTTGTCAAGTTCTTAAGTGGCACCCAGCACATTTTGCATTTGCCATACAAACAGTACAGCTATTGACTCAGAAAAGTACCTTATAATTTGACTTTATAATTTCACTATATCTTTTTGCAGCTGTATTGTTTTTATTCTCCTAGTATTTGTTTCAGCACCTGAAGACTGGTGTCTGAGTAACCGTTAGATTAAAAAACAATACCCAGACAATATCCATATTCATCTTCTCTATGACAGACTGTCGTTACAAAAACCGAGGAACGTTGATGGGGTAGAGAGTTTTTTAAATCGTTTAGAGCTCCACTTGGATTGGAGATAGAATTTCATTGGACCTCTGCATTTGATTGTTTTCACTCATGACAGATTACGGGGGCGGGTACATGTGTGCATATCCTCCAAGATACATGCATTTTTCCCTCTTTTTTTTTTTAAAACAACAGTGAATAATCTCTCAATCTAAGGCAAAACAAAGAGCTCAAACAGCAATACAGAAAACAAAACATTGGTTACAAACAGCCAGTCATCACACCAAGTAACTGTTAAGTAGCAAAAGAAATTGCTGCTGACTGCGACACAGGAAATGTGGATTGTTGGGTGTATTTCCCAGTATAAATGTTTCAGAATTACTTGTATACACCATTGCTTACCTTAATATAAGAAATGACTTGACTTTAACTGGTGTTACCTCCTGTGACTCAACTCTGCGTTTGACATTAAACCACTAGAGAATTAAATTTAATCTCTTCACTGTGAGGGTGACAGAGCATTGGAACAGGTTGCCTAGAGAGGTAGTGGAGTCTCCTTCCCTGGAGATATTCAAAACCCGTCTGGATGTGATCCTGGGCAATATGCTCTAGAGGTCCCTGCTTGAACAGGGAGGTTGGACTAGATGATCTCCAGGGGTCCCTTCCAACCTAAACGATTCTGTGATTCTGTGAAATCATGAATGCGTAATTTAAATTCAGATGTTCTGAGTCAAAGTAGTATTGCAAGGATTAGTATTTCCTCATTTAACTACTGTTGGATGCTTGTTTATGAAGCTTTTCAGGGCTTTCAGTCACTATTTTTAGTGAAAAGTAGATAGCATAAATAACAGTGGTAAATTAATCCCTGTATTTTTCTGTATATGGGATGAGTGTTATTGTACAGCTACTGCAATAACTTAAAGACAATATTTCTATTGGAAGATAGGATTTCACTTTCCACAAGACAGTATAAAATAAATACCAGCTTTGGCTGACAGAAAATAGTTCATGCGTATCTAAGCTCCAACTCAAACCAGAAATTTTTCCAAGAAAAATAAGCATGACTTAGTCTACTGCATGACAAAATGCACAAGTGGAGATTGAATCCAGGCTCTGGAGGCAAAGGAAAGCACAATCATTTCTGATATGCTTTTTGAAAAACAGAGTAACTAAACTCTTGATTATACCTCTACTGTTGAAATGCATAGTTAGCAAACGGTAGTTCCTGTTGAGGAAGGGGCTGATACTCAGAATAAGGTGGAGTACAAAGTGGGGAGCTCTTGTTTACGGCTTTGTTGACGAGTTAACTGCTGCCTTCATCTTTCTCTTGCTTCTGATTTGCTTACTGGCAAAATTCTTTTCTTTGGAATGGGGATTGCCAGGGATCTTTTCAGGACTGAGTGAAGAGTGAGAGGCATATAGGCTGATGCCTTTATATAAGGCTCTTGAGTTACGGATATCGTTGTTATTCACGTTATGGATAGAACAAGGGCCCCAGTAATATGAGAACCACTCTGCGCCAGGCATTACACAACAACTGTACTGAAAGTCTCAGGTGGTTCTCTTCATGCTGCAATCATACTGAAAATCCTGTGACACAGACTTTCTAAACAACTACATGCTTGAAACCTTTTATGCAAAAATGTCATGCTTCATGTCTTATGTATAAAACAAAACAGCAATAAGACATTATGATGTGAATACTGCTGCTAATCATACTGGCTGCTTGCTGTCACTGCTGACACTATGACAACGGTAACACCGCTCAGTTAACGTTCTGAAGTACACCATTATGAGTATGTGTAACAGGTATTTGTCATTCATGGAATATCTTGAAAACTCGTTTCAGAATAATCATGTTATGAATGATTCTGAGAATAAGTATTATTTTTACAAGGTGTTAATATGAATAACTTAGATGTACAGTCAAGTCTTTATTTGAGATGTATTCTGTTTTTCTTTAACCTACAAGCTGCTACAGCTTCTGATGTTTCAGAGGATGGTAATGCAGGTTTGTAAAAACTTGCAGTGTAGATGAATGTTAGTGGCTTTTTTTTAATGTTTTAAAATATTTAGCTCCTTTATAATAAAGTAAGTGTAATCTTTAATGTTGTCTGCCCAGTACAACTTTGAAAACCAAAGTCCATGTTCATATTTTGATTAAATATTAAGACATTTCAAATCATAACAGTTTACAATAGACTAAAGTTACTGTTGAAAAGCTGCATCTCTTTATTCAAATTTTCTTCACTATCTTGAGAGTTCCTTGGTTTATATTTTAAGTAAATATTATTACTTACGCAGTTCACAATTTAGTGAAAACATATATATTGCTCTTACTTCTCAACAGGCCTATGTTGAGAAATTTTTTAGCCAGAAACTTTCTATTTAAAAGCCACATCTCCTGAGAACTTAATCTAGATAATAAAAAGCATTTCTTGTGATACATCCAACATATACATGCCACAGTTATTAAATTTATCATCACTAGACTTTTTGTATGATTACACATACTTCATTTAGGCTGGCTTTGGTTTTTTGAGTCAGTAGAAATTAGCACCGGTATTAATGCTTTCAGTTAGTTCTGTTATAAAATACAGCCATTCTAAAGAACAGTGTTCATATCAGCTTTTTACATGATTTCAATTTAGCACCTCCCCTTCCTTCAGAAGAAATGGATAAACATCGTCGTCGGTTTAATATGAGAATGCTAGTGCCAGGAAGACCAGTAAAAGATAGCACTGTGCCACCTCCTGTGCCTGCAGAAAGACCCTCTTACAAAGAAAAATTTATCCCTCCAGAACTCAGCATGTGGGACTATTTTATGGCAAAGGTATTTAAAATGGAAAACGCAAGTTATCGTACATAAAAGCATATTTCTTTTATGTTAAGTTTTAAAGGACAAAAATAACGTGAGAATGTTCTTTGAATGTTCTTCATAGTAAGCTGTGGAATATTATCCTCTTAATAAAATTTAAAGGCCTACCAGTCCATTATTTAACTTTCAAAATATGTCTCTAGCAAATAATAAACACTCTTTCCCCTGCTTTTTCTGTGTTTTAGGGAAATATATTTATATGTTCTTATCACTGTCACATTTTAAATTACAACTAAAGTAAAATAATTGAAAATTCAAGAGCTCTGAAAACTACTTTTATAGCAAACTTCTATTCTGTATTGCAGCCGTTTCTTCCTTTGTCAGACAGTGGTGTTATATATGATTCCGATGAAAGCATTCATAGTGATGAGGAAGATGATGATGCTTTCCTCTCTGATACACAGATCCAGGAACATAAGGATGCCAATTCTTACAGGTTAGCAGAAAATGCTGTTGTTCTAGAGTAATCGTGTCTCATGTTTACCTTTCCTCCCAAGTTAAAGAAAACGTGGGGCCTCTGTGCCCTCCGCAGTTTAAGACAAATATTTTCAGCGCTATGGACAGACTTATCTATGGCAATGGGATTACAGGGGTGACAAATTCTGATCTCAGGAGGAGTCCCCCCATTTACTCGTCTGAAAGGATGGAATTAGCAGATGGTTAGGTTTTTTTTGGTTGGTTGTTGTTTTTTTTTTTTTTTTGAGGGATGGGGGTTGTTTTGTAAAACAACCTTCATCTTTAAGACATACAAAACATGAGCTTCCTCAACGCCACCTCTAGATTTATGTTTCAGAAGATTCAAGTGTGATCTTTAGTTTTTGAACGAGGGACAGATTAAATAGAACACATGGACAGAAAATGTTGCAAGATAAAATGAAGTGGATGACCTAGCATTATAAAAATGGAGAAAGATGACAGCTTTTACACGTGCTTCATTTCAAAACTCTCTCTAGCCATTACAGTTATATTAAAAGTACAAATCCAGGACAGTATATGTGACACTTTCAGTGGGAAAGCTTCCTGCATGAATGCCAGAGTAATGGCTTGTCTGTCTTCATTGCGATTTTGTGGAGAATTTGAGCAGACTTATCAGGTGGTTTGTGCTTAATTCCCAGTTTTGCACAGGCTGCCTTCTCTTTCTGTCTGTCACACACCCACACGCCCCTATCTGATATGCTCTTTTGGGGGAAGAGTACGCTTGTATCTGATATACCCTTTTAGAGGGAAGAGTACCATATTCTGGGATTTATAAAACAGAGAAGGGGATACTGTCTGTTCCAGTGAGAAGCCTCAGAGGTGCACTTTGATTTCAAGGTAGATATCTTTTGCTACATTTCTGTTTAAACTTAAAAACTCAGTGAAGCATCAATGCTGTTTTTCTCATCTGTGTATCTGGTGCGGAGGAGAAAAAAATTGTCTTACAGATAATTGCATTAATGTTGTGTTAACACAGCTAAAACTATTTTTTATATAGCTGGGCTCTTCTGCATCTGACAATGGTAAAATTAGTTCTGCACAACATTAAGAACTTCTTTCCCATTGCTGGTCTGGAATTCACTGGTAAGTTAAATTCTGCTTTACATTTTAGTTTTCTTTAAAGTAGCTTTCTAACAGATTTTACTTTTAACTTCCATAATTTTCTCTCTATGCTATACTATATTAATGTTTCTGTTTAGATCTGCCTGTAACATCGCCTTTGGGCATTGCTGTAATAAAAAATTTGGAAAATTGGGAACAGATCCTTCAAGAGAGGATGGACCAGTTTGAAGGCCCACCACCAAACTACATCAATACCTATCCCAGTGACATTGGAGTAGGTGCAGGACCAGCCATTATCCGCAATAAAGCAATGATTGAACCTGAAAACACACCATTCAAGTAAGTATTTTTTCCTAGGAAAAAAAAAAATTCCTTGATCATAGAAATACTAACATGAAGTGATACCTAAAGTTAAACAGCTACATGAGGACTGGCTAGATCTTACTTCTAACCAATGCTTTACAGAAACCATTTTCCCACGTGCCTCTGTTTCTTCTTACGTAGCTGTCTCCTGCAGCAGCCTTTAGTCATTCTGCTGCACCTTTCAACTGCGGCAAGAAAGGAAAATAAGAGGGAAAGAGCAAAGCTTGGCGGACTACAAATCAAAGGCAACAGCTGCTGCTGTGAAGACCCTTTTCAGCCACTTTCTATTCCTCCAGTAGCAGCTGTCTCCCACCCTCTCTTAACCCTATCTCAGCAACAAAACAGAGGGATATAATGCACACAGACATTTGGAACTGGGGGAGAGGGAAAGAAAAGGGCTTTAGTCCTTATATAGCCAATTCTCATCTTTTCCAATGTGAACAGTCCTCCTTCTGTGTTTTGACCTATGTCATGCTTAAAGGCATCTTTCAATGCAGATCTTGAACGATGTTCTCAAACTCAAAAATAGTTTGTTTTTCTCCATATACTAAACCACAATTTTAGTTTTGCTTGCTATATGTGACTTACAATTTGCACAGTTGATACTCTATAGGATTTTATCCATATATTCTCACAAATACACACTGCTTCTTTAGAAATATCTGCATTCAAATTCAAGGCAATGGATTTTATTTGGCTCATGTATGAGCTAACTACATTTTGAGACATCTTTTGAATACTGAAAGAAAGAAATTCTTTGGGGCACCATAGTTCCAATATAAAAGCAGCTTCACCAGAGTACAAATGCAGACATAAATGCAAGTCAGTAGGATGAGTTGTGGTTGATAGTTTCTGGAAGTTAGTAACTTCAGTGTGGATTTAAAAATGCTAGATAAACGTATCCCTTGATAGTTGTCTTGAACAGATTAAAACTGAAAATTTGGGGTGGGGGGTGAAATTGGAATTTCAACTTAAGTCATTTAGATTCTCTCTTCAGATTTTTTTTTTTTTTTGGTCCACCTTTAACTGCATTGAAGCCATTTTCTTTTTTCTTCCTCCCTTTCATCCAGATCAAAGGATTATTCAGCTCTTCCAGCAAAAAGGCTATGGCATTTTCTTGTGAAGCAAGAACTTTTGCAGGAGACTTTTATAAGATATATATTCACAAAGAAAAGAAAGCAAAGTGAGGTAAACAAAGGAAATAACTACTTTTTATAGAAAACTCAATTATAACTGTTCTTCAATTTCATCAGTATCTCTCAGTTTTTCTTTCCCTTTTTGTTGGCATTTCCCTTTCTTTTCTGTCATTTAACAGTATTTTAAAAATCCACATAAATATCCTGTTGTTCACTGAAATATCAACTAACCTAAATGCTTTTAGACAAGACATATCTCGTCTTACCTTTTATATATTTGAATACTGTCTTAATAAAGAAACTGAATATTTGGGATAATGGCCATAAGTAAATACATTTGACTATTGATAGATTTATGTGTTTGTGTATCATATTGATAAAGAAATTTAAATGAGCTATTACTCTGTGTGTATATGTATATACGCATGAGTAATATATACATATACAAGTAATATTATATAGTAATATATAATATGAGCTTTTATAAATAGTACCATAGTTACAACTGTAATGAGTTGTAACTGAAAATTAAAACCAACACATAAGTACGATGGAAAATAAATATACTATTTAGTATCTTTTAAGGTTTCCTGTAAGTATGGAGTTTGTGTGTGCATTACTTCTCCGTTTATTTACAATATCATACATTTTGTGTTCATCTAGGAAGCATTACGTTTTCAGTGAGTTTGTTTAGATTCCTGTCTTAGTTTCCGTGCCCCTTATAAAAGGTTAAAAATACATTTGTCATCATTTACTGACAGAGTGGCCTTTAAAATCTAGTTTGGAATGTTTCATTCTTTTTTTTATATTTGTTTGTGCATGTGTTTTGTGTTTGTGACTGTGTGATGTTATGTAGTCTGTAGAAGATCGTGTGGAGCAGGTCAAACAAAACTGCGTAGCAGAAGATCACAAAAACAAGGTAGTATCCCTTCTCCCAAACCTCTAGCACACTCTTAAAAGTTCTGTGGAACTGGCTTTTTTTCTCTCTAGCATGACTAACAGAAGTTATATGTTCTGTGTAGTCTTTGTGTGGCAGGCTTTTAATTAGTGAATTAACTTTGGTTGTCCTACAATTGGGATGAATGAACACCTTGTAAATAGTGTTGCACACACAACTTTGTGCTTGCTTCTTATGCCCAAACGTAACTTTTGGCTTCTAGAACACCAAAGAGTATGAGAAGTCTAAAGTTTAGCTTGCTAAACAATGCTGAGGCCACTGAACTTTTCTTGCATGAATTTTTTATAGATTTTGTGGTCTGTACGTACCACTACAAAAAGCACTTTCATGCTAATTAAAATTTACTGGTAAATGTTTTGTAGGTTGAAGCAGACCTTGGCTACCCAGGAGGAAAAGCAAAAATCATTCACAAAGAATCAGATATGATCATGGCGTTTGCAGTTAATAAGGTAAGTCATAGCATTATTAGTAAGTATAATGAGAAGCGCACTAAGATCTTAATTAAAGATAGTATAAATTCCCTATTTGTGCTGCATAGGCAAACAACAATGAAATAGTTTTGGCATCTACACATGATGTTCAAGAACTTGATATTTCAGCTCTACTGGCTGCTCAGTCGTTTATATGGATTGGGGAAGAATACGACAGAGAGTCTAAAAGGTAAGTTTGTTTCTTTGTGATTATATTAAGAGTATTGTTTTATTTTGAAGTTGCATATACAACACCTATAGTGCAAGTGGATCATATATTAAAAAAAGTAATGTTAATTACATACTCTTCTTCAGTAGATTTCAGATTGCTTTACAAAGGAGTAGTAGTGAGGGAACGTGGAGGACCTATCTTTGTATTTCAGATGGAGAAATCTAGGCTTTGAGCGGTTTGAGTAATTTGGGCATGTCTACACTGCACAGTCAAGTACAATCCCATGGTGCCTCAGCTAATAAAGGAAACACTACACCTGCACCTCTACACATCATGGTAGCAGATGTGAATTGTACAGCACAATGGCCTAAATTATCATCATCTACATTATTGTGCTAAGAACTGTGAAAGTAGCAGCACCAGTAAGCTCTCATCTGGGCATCACTGTAACACACTGCATTGCACAGAATAGACACGTATAGACACACAGATCAGGAACGCTGGATGCTATATTGTTTCTCTCTCCATATTTTCAAAAGAGCTCTTATTCTCAACATCTACCAAGGTTAGCATCATCTTTTAAGGTTTAATACTGATAGCTTGGAGGATATGGAAACTGCTTGTACAACCTAAGTGCAGGAATTACCCATTGTGCAGGAATAGTCCCATTGTAATCACTTTCTCTACCCATTTTCAATAGACTGTTGACAACAAGATAAGCAAACAGTATTGGTAGCAAAGAAACGTTTGTTTAAAGCAGAACATCGCTGTTCCTTTACAGTTCTGATGATATTGACTTTCGTGGTTCTACCACAACACTAACTCAGTCAACTGCACCGTCCTTTGGAGTGAATCAGATACAACCATCTTCATCTATGCCATGGTTAGGCAGTGGTCAAACTAGTACTGGAGCTGGTGTGGTAAGTATTTTGTTATGTGCAACTCTGGGGACCGTTACCTTTTTTATATATTATTTAGCAAAGAGACCTAGAGTGCATGAATCATCACACTTTTAATTCAGTGTTGACCTAAAAGGCCTACAGTGGCCAAGACCTGGCCAAAAAACCCACCTAAATACAAGAAAATATTTAGGACTAAATATTTTCTTGTATCTTCATTATTGTGACATGGAAAATCATGGGACAATGAGCATTTTTTTCTTTCTTATGGGAACTTTGAGATCGGACCTGTAGGGTCTTTAAAAAAATTAATTCTTTGAATTCTTCACTGAGACTAAAATCAAAAGCGTACTTCAGCATGTGCTTATGTCCTTTTCATTATAACAGCAGACAATATTAATACTGTTGTACTGTAGAATATTACTATAGTGCTTTCATGTCTAGAAAAGCTGTCCTAAACTGAGGCTGTAATTACTACACTGCAACCAAAAGTAACTAGATATTTAACAGGCTACTTAACTATGGGGAATACTTGGCAGATAGTAGTATAAACAAAATTGGGAGTATGTTTGTGTCTGTCTTGATTTTTTTTTTTTTTCAAAATTTGATTAATTTTTGTTGTATTTCTTCTATATGAAGCTTATTAAAAGAAATCTGAATAATGTCAAGAGAATGGCTTCGCACCCAGTCCATCAGTATTGTAAGTGAATCATGCTTACCAATATGGACTAGCTGTTTTTCTCTGAAAATCTGTGCTATTAACTAACTTCTCTGTCCTGTCATCTCAGATCTTACAGGAGCACAAGATGGTAGCGTTCGAATGTTTGAGTGGACAAGGCCGCAGCAACTAGTATGCTTCCGGCAGGCTGGGAATGCAAGAGTTACAAGAATGTATTTCAATTCACAAGGCAACAAGGTAAGTGCAATGTTAAGGATTTTTCCTTTTGTGTTTTTTAAGGAAATATTTGGCTGTGCTGTGACCTCTAAACCTCTAAAACAGTTTTAACCAGTGATGCACAAAACTGTTAAGATGTCCTAGAATAACGGCATAACCAGTATCATAGCATTCATTTTGGCTGTATATGGAAGCTTTGTAATAGACGTTGACCCTTCTCCCTTCCATTCCTGCATGTCAGCTTCATCATGCTGGTATCTGCAGGATTATAGTGATTTAAAGCAAGATTGTCAGTATTCTGCAGTGACTTTTTACCCCTCAGTAGAAAGATCTAATGTAAGAAGGATACATTGACCAATCATCGTGACTGTCTTCTCTTACCAATCCCTTCTTACTGGAATTATTTATTCTATTCTTAGTCTAAGCAATCTCAAAACAACTTATTTTTAAACCAACAGAGACATGTTTAACCCCTCTAAAATTTAACTGATCTCATGTACAGCACAGGAGTATCTAAAGCTTCTTCCTGTGAGCCTAATAAGGGAAGTCTGTACGACTAACTCAAAAATCAACTCATTGGGCCCTCCCAGGTCATCACATCAGTCTACTAGCCTATATCACTAAAAAATTAATTTTGAGCATCCCTCGGTATTTATTCCTGTGTTCCATTTGCCCTGTTTTCAGACTTCTCAGTGTCTCTCCATTCTGAAATCTGTGTGTTCCTTGGCGGTAGGCTTTTTAAATTAAAGGTTAAAAAAAAGTTATTGAACTTACCTGTTTTACAGAGGCAAACTTTTTTCAAACTAGGTACAGATGCTCAAGAAGTGCTTCATGCTTTGCTTTCTAGCTACCATAAAGTTTTGACAGAACACATTACCTCAAAAACATATTAACAGACCGTTAGCTGAAGAGAGCAAGTCTCGTCCAGTACAGTGCAGAGCAGAAAGAAAGTACAAAAAAGAGCAAAACACTTTGGCCAGAAATGAGTCCATGAGGTAGATGAGCTGCAGAGAACAGAGTGGATGAAGAGAAGGAATTTGGCAGGAACACTCACCTCCTCAGTTCTCCATGTTGCACATGCTGATTTCAACAGGTCTTGTCCTCTCATTTCACTGACAAACTTAACTCCGTTTAAAGTAGGGGAAATAAAAAGTGAATTGAAAGAGTTTTGCCATGACTGTATGATAACTATAAAACAGCAAAAGCTCAAGATTCATAAATAGCTGGAAATAGTCTCCTGACTACATGGAGAAAATACAAAATATTTCTAAAAACGTTTATAAAACATTTCTAAGGATCTTGTCTGTATAGAATGTACAGTATCATTGTTATTCACTTGAGTTAACTGATACTACTCAGTCTTTTGTAATGACACAATGCAGTGTTTCCATAATTGTTCATATCATGTTTTATGGCATGCTGGCATTCATTTGTCTTACTTGACTAAACGTTTTCAAGGACAGTCATGGAGTACTGACCCCTTTGTAAGCTTCAGCATTTAAAAATGGGATTTGAAAGATGAGCTTCCACACTTGCATACTTTTAAAAGCCTCCACTTCCAGAAGAGAGTTGGGCATGCAGAAGACCATCAGTATTCAAATAATCATTAAGTAATCAGTGCTGAAATCACTTTGGCTCCTAAGTTACTTTGTTGTGTCTGAAAACCATTATTGATATTTAATGCGCTGTCAAAGTTTTTTCTTCTGGATTCAGATGTTTGTTATCGTGAAGCAGGCATCCAATAACCACTCTGTTATGTTAATAAACACAGTTCATTCCTTGCAGTGCGGTGTTGCTGATGGTGAAGGATTTCTAAGTATTTGGCAAGTAAACCAAACCACCTCAAATCCTAAGCCCTATCTGGTACGTAAATAGATTTTTTTTTTTTCCTTTTTATAAAGGAAACCTAAGTTTTCAAGATTTCAGATAGACCAAGAGCTTAAGGGTTTCACTGAGGGGGTTTTGATTTTGCTGCTCTTTAATTGGCATACTTTACCAAAACCAGTGTAGAGTTTCAATGATACAACTTTGGAGAACTAGTTGTAGAGTAACCCTAAGTTGCAATGTAATTGCAAATACTACTGCAGCATTGCCCTTGATTAAATTTAAAAAAAAAATCAAATCACAGCTGACAGTAATGACTTTATAACAGACCATGCTTAATTTGAAACTCAGGTTGATGTGACTTACTATATGGTGGATTTGTCCAATTCTATTATTTTAATATATTTTCATTGTATACTGAAATTTTTTATAAATTTGGTAATTTTTTTTCATTCTCTGAGCTTTCAAATTGCATTGCATGTCAGTTTTCAGGAACAGCCTTGTTTCAAAGACTTGCAATATGCTATTCATGACATCAAATTGCTAGTATTAACTTTTAATGGCAGAGTACGACTGATAAGTTTACATCTGTTTTTTGTTTTGTTTTTAATAGAGTTGGCAGTGCCACAGTAAAACCACAAGCGACTTTGCATTTATAACCTCTTCGAGTCTAGTTGCTACATCAGGACAGTCCAACGATAACAGGTGTGTTTTAAAAAAAAAAACGATGAGGAATTTCACCAAACCTACCCGTTCATTTCTGTTAACCCGCTTCATCTTGTGCATTAGGGTATGGCTGACATTTTAAAGCTGAGAATTGTACACTTTGTTACAACTTGGACTTGCTAGATTAATTCTTCAAGCATCCTTCCTTCAGTCGCTTTCTTCCCGACTCCTAGCTTTTGTGAGGGGTGGTCAACAGTTAACCGCTATTTTCAAGATGTTTGCCAAATGCAACCAATTCTGGCATGCTGTTGCTATGGGGAGAAATATGTTCAGCAAAGGCAAGATAATTCTTTTTCTCTGAGAAAATCAACTTGTATGTTTAATCCATCTTTATTAGTACACCCTAGGACTAGTACACATCTGAAAGGCAGAAAGATATAGTCTGCCCTGGAAAGCACAAAAGAGCTTAGGAAGAGTTTAGTTCCTAACTCCTTGCATCTCCTCCCCAGTGACTGCAGAGTCAAGGGCTTCTTGTTCAGTTCTACTTTCTAGGCTTTGACATAAAACTTAAGGAGCTTCTGAGTCATGTCACCCTATGAATCACTTAGCGACAGGCTACAGTGACAGACTTTGTTTTTTCCCTCAGAAATGTGTGCCTCTGGGACACTTTGGTTTCATCTGGCAACAGTCTTATACATGGTAAGTCCTGCAGTGAAAATAAAACTTCTGTTTATTGACTGAAGAAACACAGGATGTGTATATGTCTGGGGCAAAGGGAGAAGTTTTTCTTGGGGAATCAGTCTAAACATCCATGTTGCAAGCCAGTACATGCACCAGGATTGGTACTTTATGGTCTCCAGCATGATGATAATGTGTTCCATAGAAAAAAGTACAAAGAAAGGAGGTCATGCACAAAGCTGTTTTTGTGACATTTTTGATCGTCTTAAATACAGTCCTGAAAAAACCAAATGGCTGACTAATTAATGCTGCATTATAAAGTCTGTGTGCATGTATGCTTTCACTTGAACTGCACTTAGTTGAAGCAGAGGGCAAAGGACAACTGTAAGTAGTAGTAGTAGAAGCAACTAAGAAACTGTCCTTGTCTTTCAGGACTTTGAGCAAATTCCCAAAAAATGTTTGTGTCTATTTGACCAAGTTCAATAATTCCATCTTTACATAACAGACTAAAGCAAAACTTTCTCATCTTGTGCTATGAAATAAAAATAAGTAAAAATTAAAAAAAAAAAATCCCAGCTTTTTAGAAGAACAAATTCAGCCATCATATACAGCTGCAAACAACTGCAATACTTGAATAAACATAGTAATTACCTGTGTAAAGAGTTAGGGGCATTCTTGGATTCACATTTTGAAACTAGTTACCAGACTCTGCAGAAGTTCAGTCTTTCTTTAAAGAAGTTGAGTCAGGACTCCTATAAAAAAGAGGTTAGGAAATTAGAGTATAGTAATAGACATCCATAAGGTAATTAATATTTACCTTAATGTTTGACTTCAGCTTTGGTATTCCTTGAACTAAGGAATTTAATGTAACTTAACATCATACATGGTGAATTTTATATTTTCTCAGTTTTTAAAATTAATTCAGGTTTGTGCTCATTTTTTAAATTAAAATGAAATTAGACTGCATAGCATGCTTTCTTGTGCTTTTTAGATCTATACAGATCTTAGGCAAGCAAAGAACTGTCAGCTCATAGGACATTACCCACAGTCAGGAATCTATTATAAAGTCAGGAAATATTCAGATAACAATTTATTATAGAAATGCATTTTAAGATTGAAAGCTACTTACCAGCTTCAAATCTGTTAAATTTTGACATACTACTTCTCCTTCAGCCTTCACTTGTCATGATCACGGTGCCACAGTACTTCAGTATGCACCTAAACATCAACTGCTGATTTCTGGAGGTAGGAAGGGGTACGTCTGCATCTTCGACATCAGACAGAGACAAATCCTTCATACCTTCCAAGCACATGATTCTGCTGTTAAGGCCCTTGCACTGGACCCTTCTGAGGATTATTTTGTTACGGGCTCAGCAGAAGGTAACATGAAGGTAAGGCATCAGAGTAGCCGAGTTGTAATAGGAGAGTATTTAGCTGAAGTAGTGACATTTTGATCAGCATGCTGTAAATAGCTAGATGAATGCAGTAACAAAACAGATTACCTACATTTAATATTCAGGATGCTTGCCATAAATAAGTTGATGGTGTAAACTTACTTAAATGTACTAATATCCTTTTAACACAAGTAGCTTTTGTCCTCAGTTAAAGGAAATAAAAATGTATTTGAATGTTCTCAGTGTATGAATGAATTTTAAATAGAAAAAGTGACGTGCACAACTCTGAAATGTTTTAGCTGTTTTTTTCCCCTCTTAAAAATCTTTTTTGCCTTTGGATATTTCTCTCTGTAGTACAGGGAGTGCTCAGTAATTTTAATAGCATGGTAAGTTTGTGTAACAGCAAGTTCTGGTTTTTTTTTTTTTTTTTTTTTTCCTTGATGCTGTTGTAGCCCCAGACAGGTACTGAGATGTCATAATAGTAGGACACTTTTTTAAAAAAAAAAACACACACACACATACAGAAATACAGTTCCCTGTCTTAAAGGACTTATTTCTGGAATACTAACAAACAGAAGTAAACATAAGGGCACAGTAAGGAGAGAGCGAGAGAATATGATTTCCCTGCTTTTAGGGGGACTGTGCGCTGTTGAGAGGTGCCTTCTGTGCCTCCACAGACTTCATGGCCTGGTCTTGATGAGGGCTCCTGCAAGTTGGGACATAGCAGCCAATTTGGACAGCTAGGGTACCTGCTCTGCGTGCTTCTTGTTTATGCAGCAGACGCTGCAGCACCCTTCAGCAGAAAAGTACTATTTCCATCATCTGCTGTGAAGCTGACGCTGCCATCTTAGATAAAATGCGTTCCCTCCATTTCTGCACCTTTCCTGAGGAGGAAGCTGGGGGGCACTGCTGACAGGACAACAGGGGGCAGCTTTGCCCTATTTAGTAACCATCTCTCCTACATGAAAGTAGTCCTACTGCTGTTGTTCTTCCTTATGCTTCAATTAGAGCCTCTCAAGACTCTTGAACTTATTGGTGCTGACAACAAAAGATATCCTTTATATTTGCTGAATAGGGCTAAGAGCAGGAAGGAAGCTGAAGCGTTACAGGAAAAAGTACAAATTCTAATTTTAATCTCCTTTTGTCTAATTTGCTGTTCTTTTGATACAGATGTGGAGACTGACAGGCTATAGTTTAATTCATTCATTCAAAAATGAACATGCTAAGCAGTCCATATTCAGAAATATTGGTGCTGGTGTCACCCAGGTTGAAACTGTGCAAGGCAATCGTATCTTCTCCTGTGGAGCAGACGGCACGCTGAAAATGAGAGTTCTTCCCAATGCTTTCAACATATCGTCAGGCATTTTTGACATTCTGTAAGATTTATGTATGTGAGCTAATCTTTCTTTTTTTTTTTTTTTTTTTTTTTTTTTTTAAACCATGTCCATTTAAGTAAGTAGCGAAAAATGCAGTGATATGCACTGTGGAAAGGAACTACTCTGTTTGCTTTCAAGGCAATCACATCAGCATTAAATATTAGGGGAAACAGGGGAAAAAAAGACTTACTTAAAACAGGTAATTTTGAGTATGCCTATAAGAATCTGTGGGGTTGAAATGCATGTACTGTATTGTAAAAGCAATGAATACAACCCAGTGCAGTCAGTCATAGGCAGGGTTATTGCTCAGTAACCCACAAGCCTCATCTAGTAATGTATTGTAAAGGTTCTGACAACTGTCAGTGATTAACAAGCGCTGTGGCTTTACAAGTCAGTAGGCATTTTTGATGTGATTCAGATTATTTTTCTTCCAGTTTTTCCCACTAGTTGAAGCATGTCTACAACTTCACACTGTAAAATAGTTTAGTTTTAATTAAGGGTACTCGGTGTATATGGTTTTTGCAAGAAAGTGAATGGATGCAAATACTGTGGAACAATGTGCAATCAAGAACGTACTGTGAGATGTGTATCATTTGATGCTGAGACTTTTTCCCAGTTAGTATTAATATACAGTTGATACTGTAACTTGCACATGAACACATTTTTAAATGCAATGTTTTTTTTAATTTGCACACTATTTTCCTTTCTTTCTGACAGCTATGGTTTTATATTGGAGACCTGCCTTTACTTTAGGAATGTACTGTGAGCATTAAATGTTTGTAGTGAAAACTTCCATGTTTCTAAATCAGCTTTTAGTTCTGAAATTCATGTGTCCAGATTACTTCATTAGATGAAGCTATTAAGAGAATACCAATAGAACGTACAATGCCACATTTCAGATGAATGTCAGGCTTTATGTGGCCAGCTAGTAAATAGTTGATAAAACTGGTAATCTAAATTATTACCACAGTATATTTATTGTATAAACTATGCAGAGTTCAATATTGTTTGCTTGTAATATACTAGCTACTGTTGTCAGATGTATTTTTCTCCGTTGTAAACAAAAACCATGTTCTTCAGGCACTGGAACAGATGTCTGCGTATTTAAATGTTAACAGACTGTCTTTAATGAAAATTTTGATGTCTGTGCTGTATTGTAAAATATAATAGGATAAAAAGCACCTTTCTCCAAAGGCAACTTTAATCGCAGGCTATGAAGTATGAAAAGAAAGAAAAGCAAATGTCATTGGTTAATTTTACCTTTGTAAGTTAAATAAATTACTTTTATTTCATGGACCAGTCCATTCCAGAACTGTTTCTCTTGCATTTAAATAAATTAATTGAACCTCCGGTAGATTGACTGAATAGCGCCTGATCTAACTTTCACTTGACTTCAGACTGTATTGAGGTAAAAAGGATTAGCTTTTTGCTTTTTACTTTCAGCTGTCCTAGAAAAGTATAAGGTTAACAAATGAAGTTCATCATCTCCAACACAGGCAGCTACAAGACACATCTGTCTTAAACACAAGCCTGTCTCCCTGTTTATGTCTCTGAGAGAAGAGTCAGAATTTGATTGCCCTGAATCTCCAGTAGGTTAGTCTGAGAGTTGGTCTTTGTTGACCCATTCACAAATGGAACATGGATTTGGCTTTGCTGTTTGCATGTCAAACAGAAAATGTCACATCTGGCTTGAGCTGTACTTGCCCAATTACTTGTCCAGAAGTCTGCTTTACCAGTACTGTGATACATTTCAAGAAGTAGCACACACCCTTAGCTCAGGACATTGAAGTCTTGCACTCTCTTCTTTATAGGTATAGATATTTACAATTCTTGGTATACAGTTTTTGACATATATATTAGTTCAAAGTATTAATTATGCTTTTTGCATCTCCCTCCAAATCTCCCTCCTTAGCATGCAGGGCCTGAATCCTGGCCTCAGTCAAACCAGCAAGTAGGCTGAGAAGAGAGGGTGCAGCCCCAGGCCAGCCGTCACTGTCATGTGCTGAAGCGTAGCTGCAGGAGAGGTATTTTTCCAGCACATTTACTAGAGAAGGTTCTGCAGGCATACACGTTCCCAAGTTCACTAATCCTTTTCATGGCACGTAGATGTCCAATAGGTATTAAACAGCACAGTGCGGTCAAGGCTTAAGTAAGTGATACCTTGTGCCTAACACTGGCTAGATGAACTCAATGGACTTACTTTACCAATAGCCAAAGGAAGCTTAGAAATTTAGATAATTTTCTGAGGGTATAATTTTGAATTCAGACAGACAAAGCAACAGTAGGGATTTACATTTCAATGTTAAATTTAGAAACCTGAAGTACTGAAACAAAGTTTAAAATCAAAAAGTTCCTCTCATTTTTACCTTTAGCTCCCAAACAGTTGAATTTATGTAAATAACTTGATGTTAGTATCATAATTTAGAAATCAGCTAGACAGTTGAATTTATGTAAATAACTTGATGTTAGTATCATAATTTAGAAATCAGCTAGGTCAGTAATCGCTACGATGAATACGTGCATTCCTGCTCCAGCTATTTTATTTCTCTAAAAATATCGGTACAAAAATATAGTCTTCATTTTGTGATTTCACTTGTATGGATGAATGTGGGGAAGATTTATTAGATACACAACTGCACAAGCAAATTATACCATGAAATGGTATAGTTTACATACCAGTGAGGAGGAAGGAGGAGTCTGCAGCAACACAAGCAACTCAAACACTGTTAAAAATGGAGTTTTAATCTTACATTTTTACATCTTTCATCAGTTTATATCCAGTTACTTTCCTTCCCTCTTCACTCAACACAATTTCACATACTTCAATGATATTTAATAATGTTATCATTCCCATTTTCCTTGCACTTGGGCTAGATTTTGCTTTTGATTATGTAACAGTTGGCCAGACTTGTCAATTCCAAATTTCTGATTTGTTCCTATTTAAACAACTGTTTCCATCCCCGATATTTTTAACAGCTGTGTATCATTGTCAAAAAATGTTCACAGAGAGTCAGTGGAAAGTATTAAGTGAAAATGACAGAGAAATGTATTTGTACACAAGAGATCATTATTTAGACATTTATACTAAACCATAATCACTGACTAGAAAATGATTGCAGATAAGGTAATTGCAACTGAGAGTTAAAAATAGTCATTGCTGAACACATGACTGTGGAATAATCAGTATACATTAAGTGTAATTATAGGCTGAATAACAGAGGAAAAACAAAAGCAAGTTTGTGCTGGGTGCCAGCTGCAATATGGGACAGCTCTTCTTCTAAAAACCCTAGAATGGCCTGTATAATTTTAAATGTATTTATACAAAGGGATCTGATCTCCCATTTTATGCATGCACACAAACCACCATTAGCCAACAGATGTATACTGAGAAGCGAAGAGACCCCCCCCCCCCACCCCGTGTATATGATATAGCTTTAAATAATCTGTTTAGCCAAACATAGCTCCCATGATATGCCATTTCATAATATATTCATCTGCCAAAACGTACAGGGTATACCATTAAACTCCCATTCTCCCACGTGTACAAGTTCTTATCTCTCAAACTGTATGAAAGCATAGCAAGAACAGACTGTGAAGAGCGTAACTCAAAGCTTGTATCAATCTGCTTCTCTTTCAATAAATCAAAAGCAAAAGTTACTGTCATATCCTTAGTATCAGTAACATACATAACTCCACATGCTATGAATGCATTACCAGCCTTGGACTTAGGATATGTAGTGTTGACATGCCGAATGACTGAAAATGTTTCTTCATCAATATGTGCTACTATTATATTTTCATCAGTGCTTGAGGCATATATAATCCAAAGACCCTTTTCATCCACTGCTACATTGAAATATGTCTTCGAGTTAGAAAAGAGGTAGTTACGACCATGATATAAGGCATTTTCGATTATCAGTGTGCCCGATGATGCTTTATCAAGCCCCAGTCTGAAATGAAATAAAAAGTATTCAGTATATTGTGTTAAAAATTTGTTTTTATACACACTGATTGGTTGAACTGATTCCAGCTACGTTATTTTTGCTAATACTTGAGCTCGAGGACTTTTAAGATGAAGTATCTCACTTAGAGAGCACCTTCCAAAACACTAGGAAAAAAGCTATATGCTGAAATTCCAAAGTAATAGCCAATCTAACAGGCGCACAATAGCGTGATCTTGCTTTGGTAGGTTTCACTTTATTTAGTCTATGAACATTTTTGCTATCATCAAGATGAAAGAAGCCAACTAAAAGAAGGAATGAGTATGAAAATGAATTAGATAGATAGATAGTAAGTTAAGCACCACACTTCTTAAAGGAAATCTGTACCAAAATTTGCTTTTTACTAAGCAGGAACTAAAGGGAAAAAATGTGATGGACAAAGCAGCAAGAATTCTGGGCAGGTTCACCTAGTCTTAGAGCTCCTCTTTCAAAAACAGTTACGATAATATGATGATTTGCTCAAATAAACATCAAAGGAATAGAAGTTCTACTTTTGCAGAGCCAACATTCTGACCTCCCACTGGCCTCCATCAGGACAGACAGACTGTCTTACCTCTGATGTATCAAAACTGTTTATATTCCTTGAAATTCCTCAGTGGGACTGTAATCTGAAAACAGCAGCCCTTAGCTGTTTTAATTGAGTTCCTCTACTAGTTCTAGAGGGTAATCGGCTACTATCAAGACACATTTGCAGTTAGCATTTAATTACTGAATAACAGCACTTAAGCAAAGGCAGAGAGAGTAAGCTTTATCCTTTTAAGAAATGCATTCTGTAATGAAGCGCATTTAATAGTCTGACTTTAACAATGTAGCTCAGTTTCTCAAATACAGAATAAAACAATATTACTCAGTACAGAATCTGCTGCAGTTCCAAAAGTTTCTGAAAAGACAGACTCCACGACAGGGACATCTCAGATCCAGGAACTTACAACAGAAGGAAAAAATACTGGAAGGATCATTTTTCTGTGGAAGAGGTGTTGATAGCATGCACTGGAAAATCATCCTAAGAAAATTCAACTGCTCAAGCAGCTAGATGTTTTCCTCAGCTTTTGTAAAACTAAGGTCTGCAGCAGTTCCATATTCCAGCAGCATGAGTGTGCCGTAAAGAATGCCTCATGGCTGGAGAAATTTCTGAGAGACATACGTGCCACCCAGTAATTCTTGTTACTCACTTCCTATTTGTAAATCTCATGCATAGGAAAGTTCTGGAAAGACAATCACCTTTAGTAAGAACAGTCCCATAGAAATGCAACTCCAGATAGAGCTGACAAGATTCATTACAGATACGTAAGATCTGCAACACAGAGGACAACGTCCTGTCTTTTCCCATTCCCCTTTTATGTGAAAATTCTGAAGGGAGCAGAGAAGGCAGGTTTTATCCTTCAGGTTCTCCCCCCCCCCCCCCCCCCCCCCCCCCAAATCAAGGACAGTCTAGCCTAGCACTCCAAACGGGTCAAAAATGGGAGTAAATGACAAAACGTAGTGCAATGTTTCATCAGCGACAGAAGCTCAAGCTACACATTTCTGGTCATTATGATGAATGGAGTCAACAAAAACTAGATTTGGGAAAGCATGTTATGAAACAAATGAAGGGATGAAGCATTCATAACATAAAGGGTCTGACCATTGAGACAAAACCTGCCAGAGGAGATCAGACAAACCTAGTTTCTGACAGCTTTCAAATAAGACAGGAAACTTTCCTTTTATATATTTTTTCAACATTTGCAGTATCAGCCAGCCAAGTCCTCACCTCACTTTTACATTAAATCAATACAAAAAATCCCTGAAGCATATCTTTTTCCAGCCCAAAATCACAGACTTCACTATCACAGAATTCATAGTGCCTAATCCCATCTGTGCTGAAGGTAAATAATCCTAGAAATGATAACTGAACAGAAAGGCCATTTCTCAACAACTTCTCAGAGAGATTCTCAAACTTCTACAGATAACCTGTGTTCACCTGCACATAAAGGCAGTTCCCAATTAGTGGTACCCAAGCAAGTGTTAGGAACCTCCGTCCTATCACTGTGTATTGCTTAGACAGAATGGGTCATTTACAGAAATACGTAAAGGTATTTAAAGGAGCTTGGGCATGTCTCTGGCAGGATAGATATTATACAATCCCAGCAGCCTGTTCACATTCCTTGGCTTCCAAATGATACTAGGAAGATGATGCTCACACCTGCTTTGGGAAGAGACATCAAAGTAGAGTACTGTTCTTGGCTCAAACATCAGAGTCATGTAACAGAACTTGAAAGCAGATGCAATCTTTTATTTGCCCTTGGACTATCTGTATTTGGCTCTTCCCACAAGATAGCATTTTGTTTTTGATTTGTACTGTCTGTCTGTCCTCAGTAGAAAGTGAAGAAATATAGACGTAATTCCCAGTTCAAATTTAGGGAGACATTTTGGGACAGTTGTAGAAATTCCTGATTATGAGAAATCAAACAGTGGAGCCACTCCTCAGCAATGGAATGTGCAGTTCACTGGGTCACCATGTCCTCAGCTGGTGCCTCCTCCACTCTAGCAGCATTAGCCAACAACTCGACTTCTACTGGCTAAGAGTGGTGCTATCTGAGCACAAGGCATTTATGTCACCCCAGCAGGGAGCTCTGGAAAGCCAAGATGCTCCACAAGCGGGTTTCCACCATATAACCCCTCATTCATCTCCCCCAATCTGAGACAGAACCAATTCCCACCCTGATGCAGGTACAAGCACTGCTTACTTTCTTTAATCAAATTCTTTTTTCCTGAGCCCCAAAGTCCTTAGTCAGTTCCCGTTTCTTTCAGGCAGTTACAAATGCAGCCAATAATCCAAGTGCAAGGACACTCAAAGCAATCTAATGTATAACAGCCTGCTGGACCTCAGGATATGCAACAGAAAAAAATCAGTCGTCATCTCTGCACATGACATCTTGTTAATTTTGAGGTCCAGTTGCCCCACAAGTATCAGGTAGCAACTGCGAAAGTTAACAGCTTGGATGCAGAGCTAGCAATCTCTAAAGAACTGGCAGAGCAGAGAAATGGACCTGAACTACCCTCCCAGTTCTCTTCCCTCCCTCAGCATCTGAACACACAGACTGTATGGAAGGTTGGTGGTCCACATTGCAGTTTCAGATAGGAAAGAATTAGTCATTCTTTAAGTTAGTGATCATTCCCTCCATTCTTCCTATTCTAGACAGGCCTCAAAAGAAAGATAAAATGGTACAGAAAAGTTGTCTGCTTTTCCAACTGAGGTTCATCTCCATCACTCTGAGCAATTGCTCCTCCCTCCAGAACATCATTTGCCTTAAACCAACTGTTTGACTTACTTTAGAATGACATTGGTTCCTCCCTTTTGATAGTACAGATGATTGTTTTGTACTGCATGACCACATCCATAAAAGAACCCTGTGATGTTAATGATCCTGTAGCTGTCATTCAGCAATGCATTGGAATTCTCATATTCTTTTATAGAGTTTCCTAAATGAAGGGAACAACATGAAAAGACTGTCATCTGTTTTACCTAATTGCTGAAATTTCTACCCTAAATTTCAATCTCTACTAAAATTCAACAAAAATCAAGTTTCTGATAGACAAGTATATTTGTGTTTTCAACACTGATTCAAAACACTGGAACACAATAGAATAATGAAACACTAAAAATCTATAGAGCTGTTCAAGTGCCTGCATCCCACTGGCCTGATGGGTTCAAATTCTAAAAACAGCTGGCAAAAACATATACAGTATTTCCTTTTTCCACTTAAGATCCTGGAAATTGTCCTGCAGTAGGTGTAGCTCATGCAGCATCCGATTCATTTTCATGCCTTACCAAACTGAAAGGCAAAATGCTCACATACAATTTAGGGAAGTAAAATCATAGGAAACTGTTAAAAGAAAAGAATACAAAGGCATGAACAACATGCATTTAAACTGGGATTGGTTTAAAAAAATCCTAAAACTATACTCACAGTGTCAACATTGAATTCTGAAAATACATTGGATGTCTGAAAATTGTAAGAAGAAAAGTCTACAATCATGTGTATAAATCAAGTATTACACAGGTAATACGGAAAACTTTCTGAAGATAGATGTGGGTAAAATAAATCATCAGACTTAAGTAGAAATATTAGTTCAGGTTGAAAGAATTGCATAAGAAAGCATTTTTTAAGTGCTGAACACTGGAGCAGGTTGCCCAGAGAGGTTGTGGAGTCTCCATCCTTGGAGATGTTCAAAACCCAACTGGACACAGTCCTGGGCAACCTGCTCTAGCTGACCCTGCTTGAGCACAGGGTTTGGACCAGATGATCTCCAGAGGTCCCTTCCAACTTCAAGTATTTTGTGATTCTGTGAATGAAGAAAGCAATATTAACAAACCACTAGATTCTTGATCAGTAACAACTTCTAGTGTACCTGAAAAGTGCATGGTAAGCCAAATCCTTTCATCACTTATATTTGCAGGTTCCCGCATCCAAGTTCCAAATGTTTGCTGTACACTGACAAGGTGAACAGGACTTCCTACAGATGTTATGACACATTCTAATAGAGGAAAAGCACAAGTCCATTATCTCTGACTTTACAGCAGTAAGCAGCAGTTAGTCATACTTTCCGTAGTAGATTACCAGGTTTTTTTGCATGATCACTGGTTCTGTCTTCAGCTTTTCCAGCCAAAGTATCATCATTTGGTACAGCACATGTCTCACCTAGAGTTGAGAGACAAGGGGTGAAAAAATAGCATTTTTCTATATTTGGCATTAACAGACATGTATTTAGTGCCTCTACTAAATTTCTTACTTTTCAAAAAGTGTATTTTTTGTATTTGGAATGATTTATTAACATAATCACTCAATTTAATATCTTCATCCAATACTACTGGATATGGGTGTGCCCTTATTTAAAGTCTAAAATTCTGCATTTTTGGCATTTCATAAAGTTGATAACTAGAAGAGCTTCAAGAGCAAAACACCAACTCTTGACTCGCTGAAATTTATCATCTTATAGCATACAAAATACTGTTTTCTTTCTATTAAAATGAAGGTTAACTAGATGGAAAGACTTAATGTTTGTCCAACATATGTTCATAATTAAAAATATAGTACAGTTCATCATTAAAAACATACAGGATTCCTAAAGATACAAAAGGACTAAAGAGAGGCAAGGTTTTCCTTGCCATTGTTTCATTATGAAAACCAGTCCTTTTGCAGCTTTTGACTTGCTCTCATCTAGTATTATTCTGCTTTTGGCAGCAAAGCCAAAAAGCCAAACCAAAGTATTTTCCCTCCAGAATTCTCATACCTGAACAAGCATCTTGTACATCTAGGTTTTGCCTTTTGTAGACAGCAACATTCTTCTTCACAAGGGGACTAACATTTACCGAAGTGGTCCATCGCATTTATGTCACGTTTGCACTAAACAACATGATCTAATGGGCTGAGCTTAAAAGTGAAGCCAAAGGTTCACAAGGTCTAATTTTGTGTCTCTCCCTGGCAATTTACAGAATTGCCAAGGCCAAGTCAATTAGTTTCTCTCTCAAGTCTCCACATTATTAACACATATAACACCAGAAGCAAAAGTACTCTCCAGGTAGGTATGGTTTTGAGCCAGGAATTGAAGGGTATTAGTCTCTTTCAGATAGACAGTGTTTATAACTGGGAAAACCTTAGGTTCTTCTGGCCCAAAAGAATCAAATAAAAAAAGAGAGATCATCTCTCCCTTCTGCAAAGGAAATTAAGTGTTTGAGCTGGTTTGATTCCTAAAGTTGTCCAGCTGACAGTCAACTTTGAGGAGTAAGTAATTTTGCTCAACAGATTTAATCCCCTAGCTGTGAATTTCTGAGTAGCTGCTTCGAAAGACAGTTTTGCACCTTTCCTTACATAACGTTAGACAACTGAGATAGCTGGCAGCAGTTGATGTGTCAATTCCAAAAATGTTTCTTTGGGAACTAGTGATGGCTAAACTCAAAGCTTCATGTCCAGACCTACATACACCAGCAGAGGGGGCATGCTTTGCAGGCAACTGGGGAAGTTTCACTCCTGCCATTAATGCCCCAGTAGTAATATACTAACACATACACTGAAAACTTAGGCATAAGAATGCAGGTCAGTCAGCAATGCCATTTTTAATTGATAAGAGTAAAGAAGCAACAGGAACGACTGAAGAAAATTATACACCATATCCCTTCCACACAGAGAAATGCTTCACAAAAAAAAAAAAAAAAAGGGGGAAAGAAAAATACCACCACATACACAATTGGAAATATTTTCCCCCACCTGTCAACTATTCAAAAGGTAACTGGTTGGGTTTTTCCTTAGTATGCATTGTTAAAGCAATGCCTGAATGAAATTACTTATGCTCTTTTTTCTATAAACCCAGAAACATCCTTTGCCTTTAAAATGACGCAAGACATTTTATTTTTCTTTGAATGAAGAGAGAACAGTTCTCAGCTCTGGGCTGAAGTTAACTTCATTTCATTGCAGCCTTGTTTGCTAATCCCATTCTTAAATCCCACCTCCTTAGACAGTTCACACTGCCTAACGGGCAGGCTGCAAAATCTTGGGGCCATGCATTTTCATTGCTGCTTTTCAATAGATTTCTGGGCTATACAGGACTATGATGAAGTTTTAATGGGCAGGAGAGTAGTAGGAATATGATATAATGGTAAAGTAATGCTGAAAGGATAGTGTGACATTCAGGTGAAAAAAGGACAGATTACACTGCACTGCTGTTTTCTCCTGTAGGTTATATCCTCTCTATTCTTGCAGAAAAAAAACTATTCCAAAACAGAGCAAGAACAGAACATACTTCTTCCATCCATTTATCAAGGATGTTTGGTGATGTGACCTTGAAAGTTTGTAAGTGATCATAATATATTTCCAAAAAAAGGAACCAACCAGACAATGCAACCACAAGGAGATGAATGCCTACAGACAGAATCTAGCAATCTCTCTGGATCCCTTTTCAGCTCCTGCTCTCAAAATATTCTCAAAATATCTCAAAAAAGGAACTCGATTAGCAAAAATTAAGAAAATGCAATGCACAAGCTTATTTTCTTGGGCTAATTCTAATTGATACAGCCAGCAGTATGAGCAATTCCCCTAGACGGCAGATTATCTAAGAGTCTGAAATTGTCAAGGACCAGATCAGTGTTTTTGGTGAAGCCGAGTGCACTATTTGAATTTGAGAACATTTGCAACATTCTCTGAGAGCTTTCAGCTGCATGAAACAAAGCAATCACAGCTAAACACAGTTTGCAATCAGAGACTGCTAGGTGGAATTTTCATTGTTTTCTTTGCATCAAAAAAGATAAATATCCTACTGATTCTGATCATAAAATATTCTGGCTGAGAGTAAATAGCTTAAAAGATATAATTAAAACTATTGATTTGGGCTATCTGAGGGAGAGAAGGAAAGAGTGAGGGAGAGAAGGAAAGAGCGAGGGAGTGAGGAGCGGGAATGTTTTGTTTCTTTTAGAATTCTGTTCTTTTAGAACAACAGTACCATTGAGAGAAAATGCACCTGAGCTTCCAACTAATTAGTCTCTTCTGTTAAGGAAATCAAGATTTACCGTTTCAAAATTTTATCTGAAGAAAACATTCTTATATTCTTATGTAAGAAGTTAGTTGAAGTTGTAAAGCAGCACGTGTGTTCTCTTTCTGTTAAAAGGATATGAATATTTAATTTCCAGATTACAAAAGCTGTTTTATTCTTTGCATTTCGATAACAAGATCTCAGCCTACTGCTCATAAAAAGTAAATGCTAGTTGAAGAAAATCTCTTCTGTGCAGAATTATTTGAGCATAACTCACATTAGCACATCGGGGTTTCAAATCCTTTAGAAATCCATCAAATAGCTTATCTTCCAAAGCACTTCAGTCTGTTCCACACTTGAAAACAGGCTACCTGCGTAAATGGCCCAATTATATCTTGTACAGCAGTTCCTTCATTTCTGTATCTCAATTAGGATCAGATTTCTGCTCAGCTATCTACTTTGTACTGTAAGGAACCTCTTTGGGCTCCTTTCCAACACTTCAATACCCAGTACCTCCTGATTGAGGTTCTTACATGCTACTACAATTACATGCTATATTAAAGAAATAAAAGGGGAAAATAATTGATATTTATGATCCATTCAGTATTCAGTTTACTGGTTAATAGCAGTATAATAAAAAATAAGATTTTCATCTTAGCAAACTGTGCAGAACGATGGTTAGGGAGGGGAAAAAATGTTAATGCATACACTAACCCTGACTCACTCAAAACTACCACAAGCTAAAACTGACATTGCTAATGGCTAATCACCGGCTGTCTCCTTGCAGCAGACAATTTAGGTGTCAGACAGCTGTAATACTGTGTGCTTTGCCTACTAAGTAAAGGGCCAGTGGTGTCAAACTGGCAGGAAAAAGAAAGAAGTGAGAAGAATATTTCAAATCCACTACCACCAAAAGCTTTTCTCCTAACACTGGAAGGAACCCTGTTCCCCTCCCCACATCTTTATTACTGGAGCATAAAATCACATCACCCTATTAATGGTGAGACATATTGATCAGACTGCATGTTTCAGACTTAACTGCATGAAGTTTTTATGCTATTCACTTTTTGGT